>NW_013562761.1:0-8718 GCF_000968595.1 Rasamsonia emersonii CBS 393.64 | reverse complement strand
GATCAGACGCTTGGCCAGTGGTCTTGGGAGACTGCGCGGCAACATCATGGGCTTTCCCGGATACCACACCGGCTGGGACTGTCGCGGGTTTCCGAGAAACGGGGCGGGGATCCGGACTTTGTAGAACAGGTGTGTCTTGATGTGCACCTGCATCGCTTCACAGGTTTCACACAGATCGTAGTCGATACAGTTGGCACATCGATACCGGATGCCTTGAATCGGCATCGCGCCACAGCTGTTACACGTCACCCCCCGATGGATATACCCATCCCGCCGCGCCTGGTCCTCAGCGATGTGGTACAGCAGGTTGAGCAGATTCTGCCCTTCGCGTGTAGGAGATCCATCGTTATTGCCCTCACGCCACGAGAACATGCTCTGGTCGTCCAGCATCGTTTCACCACCGTCGGGGGCCGGTTGCTCCTGGGGCGACGGCTCTGGAGCGGGAGCAGGAGTGGGCGTGGCCAGCGTCACTCTCTCTCCGTTCTGTCGGCGACGACGAAGCTCTTCGCCGTAGTTCTGATCAGCGTTGAATCGCTGTATGGCTCTTACAATGCTGACTCGAGAGATGCCGCGGCGATGCAGCTCGGCGACGAGGTATTCCCACTCCCTCGAGCCCTCCCGGATCGTGTGCGAGGGAGGGAAGTCCAGAGCGAAAAACGACTCCAAGAAGGTATCCTCCATCATCTCGCGCATACGCTCCGCATGACCGGGAGGAATACCCACCTCCGCCATCAGCTGGTCGCGGGTCGCCAACAAGGATGGGAGCAGACCACTTTCCACCCGTCTGCCATCTTCGGTCTCGATGCGGAAGGTCCCGTAGGCGCCATTCTCACGTTCCAGCTGCTCGAGGTGATGGATGGCCCTCCAGGAGGGCGTGTTCATCAAGCCATAATCCGGTTGGCGACTGCGACGGACGGCATTGCGCCGACGTAAGGGAGCTGAGGGCTGCGACGAGGAAACGACGGCGGAGTGGATGTAGATCAGCGCATAGACCGCGGTGACGCCGGTGAGGAGGTACAGGACGGGGCGGTAGCGCGACCACGACACCGGAGTTGACGAGGCTTCGGACATGACGGGGGGATCTATCAAAGCATGGTCGAAGCAGAAAGGAAGATGGTGTACCTGCTAGCTCTGGAGCTGGCTGGCGGATGCCAGACGACCTATGGACTTAGCATCGGTCGTGGGAGCGAGTTGCAGTTTGGTTCACCCTGAGGCTAATGTGGATCAAAGGAGATAGAAGAATATCCGCGCATGCAAGGTGCGTCAACTTGGTGAGAAAGCCTTTGACGCGTGTTGTTGCGTTGATTGATTTGCCATCAATTTCAACCTGGAGATCGGAGGTGAGACGGAACATCTCCACGCCTCCGCCGTCACCGCCTTTCAGTCCGCCCGCTTCTGCCAGATTACTCAGGCATACCACAGCCCTGAGATAAACAGACTACATGGCCACGAGAGGACCTGTGGAAATGAAAGAATAAACTAGCTGTTTATTTAGTTGCCGTTACTTTGGATAAATCAATTTATCTGTTGCTCCTCTTCTTTGTTCTTAATAATTGCATGGTGAGTTTCCTATAATTATAATCAGAAACCATATAACAGTGTTCAAACAGGAAACTTCTCAGAAACGAAAGCACAAAAGAGATAAAGCAAATAAGACAGGGCGATAGGATGGATTAGTTATTCATCCGACAAGCAACGTTGTAAAATATTAATAGAAAACTCTCACTCCAACCCCATAGAAGAGTTATTCTTGGGCATGGGGCTACTACCTTAAGAACCATTGCACTAAGCAAAGCTACAGGACTTTAAAAGACCAGTATGTTTTTGCATCATGATCGCAAGTTGCAACCAGCTTGCATAGATTATAGAGATCTTATTCCGACAGTATGCCATAGTGACCAAAGCACCAAAGAGCACCATTGTTGTTTGAAACAAAAGAATCTATCAGAAGTTAGTTTGATAATAATAAAAGCAATTAAATAATATATTATTGCTAGGCAAGAAGTGGTAACTCAGAAAAAGCAGTGCTCTACAACAACAAAAAGATCTGCTACACGAGTAATAGGACCAGTAGTAGGAAGAAAGAAAGAAAGAAAAGGAGATGAAACAGAACAATATGCTTCCCCCCCCCCTTTTAAACAGGTCTGTTTCTGATATGTACGACTGTACTGTACCTAGTTAGGTATACTTTTAGGCGGGAAGTTTAAAGTTACAAGCTATAGCCATGTGAGAAGGGAGCGCACAAATCTTATTACAGATCTGGTTTCATATGTATTCTGTCTATAAATTTGGCCTTGGGTAAGTTAAAGAGCTTAATATTGGGGGAATTGGGCTGATTTTAATCCAATCTGATACTTATATATGGACTATTAGACTTTCTATATAGGGAAGCAAGAGGCAGCAGAGGCGTCAGGCGTCCAACGCGGGTTTGAGTCATGTAGTCGAATTAAACTACATGTATGGTCAATCGCATTGGACTAATTGGTGAATTGATTCAGCCTGAGTTCTGCCTAGCCAGGGTGGCTGTACAGTACAGTACACATAACAACCTCCTACCTGCATGAAACTACCACCATAGTTTGATCTCCGATCACTCAATCTCTACAGTACATACTGTACATCTCAATCAACAATGACAACCAACTCATCCCAACCCCAATGCGACGACTGGAGCGTCTCCTCCGTCCCCAACCAGGATAACATCCCCTACTGCTCCATCGTCTACGACCACAACACCACCCACCGCGACATCTGGGCGTCGTGCTGCGCGCCCAACCCCGTGCAGATATACAATGGCTGTCTCGAATGGTGCGAGATCCCGAGCAGCTATTTCCAAGGCGTCGATAATACCACCCTCAGCAATGCCGACTCCGGAATAGTGACGTCGCTTTTCATGCAGTGTCTGACCAGTGGTGGTAGAAACGCCTCTGCTGCTGCTGCTGCTGCTGCTGCTGCTGCCAGTAATGATACGGCTGCGGATAATGGGACGCTTTGGGCGTATCAGACGGGGTGCAATTTCCCTGCCTCCAGCAATGCTGCGATACGGGGAGCGACGTTACCCTGGCAGCATCGTCATCATCAAGATGGGTTGCCGATTGTGCCGATTGTTGCCGTTTTGACCTATTTCTGGATGTTGGTGTTGCGGTAGGGATATTTACCGAGTACATGCGTATGTGGTTGGAGTCTTGAGATGTGTTCTGTCGGCGTTTGGAAACTTGGTGATTCGACCAGGAATGGCAAGCAAAAGACAAGACGAAGTGGGCGCATTGGCTCGAGATTCTTTTCATTCTTTCGCTCTATCTATCCTTCATATATACAAGATAACGACAGGAGGGTTCATATATGATGCAATGGTATAAAGGGAGGATGTCTGTCTCTAATCCCACGTGATTTGTCTGCACTGTGAACGTTGGTATATTTAATCTGCAAGCCAATAGAACTTTTTTGTTTGAGAAAGAAAGAAAGAAATATTCCTCTATCGACTGAGCTTCTGCTCGCGAATGAAGAAGCTGCTAAACAAAGCAAAGAAAACGATTCCGATCATAAAGGCGAAGCCCAGGTTGGTAGCCGTACCGTAGCAGCGCCGTACGATGTCGCGGATCTGCGGATCCAGCGTCTTGATGAACTCTAGACTCTGTCGCACCCCCTGGACGATCCGGTCGATGTCCTTGCTGTCCCTCAAGGCGGACCGTAGCCGCTCCCGGAGGATCTGCTGCACGACTGTGGCCGACAGGGATAACCCGATGATCGATCCGAGGGAACGGAACAGATACGAGCAGGCGGTCACGACGGCCTGGTCCTCGGGGGCAGCGTTGGAGACTGATCGAAGATCGGAATTAGTGATCTGATTCTCCTTCACCTAGAAAGAGATACTCACTCAGGCCGATTAATGTGGTGGTGACACCCATCCCATTCCCAAAAGCACACATCACCGTACCGATGATGATCATAGGCAGTGTGTTGACAATGGCTCCTGCGAACAGGAAGATCGTCGTCAGGCCTACTGTTAAGAGGCCATACGCAAACACCGTGATCCAATAAAACTTTCCAGTCCACCGCATCATGAAACCGGCAAACAACGAGCCTGATACGCCTGCGCAGACCTGCGGGATGAGGCGGACGCCGGCAATGGTCGCTGAAACACCATCCACGGCCTGGAAGAATAACGGCAGAAAGAAAAGAGCAGCCAGCCAGCCTCCGAAGCTGAAGAAGTTACACGCATAACACGCAACGAGCGTGCGGTCGAAGATGATGTGGCCCGGAGCAAACGGCTCCGCAGCGACATAGATCTCAACTAGGACGAACGCAATAAACAACACCGCAGAGACACTCAAAGAAACGATGGTGATTGGGAGACTCCAGGAGACGTTGCTGCCTCGGTCCATACCGAGAAGGAAGCCCGACACTGCTGTGACAAGGATGACGGCACCCAGAAAGTCGATGCGGCGAAGCTTCGCGCGCCAGTCGCCTTTGTCCTTCACTGGCAGTTTCAGCAACAGAGAAACCGAAATAAACGCCGCGAGGCAGATAGGCGCTTGCCCAATGAAGGCCCTATATCCCTGCGGTCAATACTTCGGGTAGTAACATATGGAAATCAGTCCAGGACTTACCACCGCCAGCCGATATAATCCGCTAGCAAACCGCCTAAGAATCGTCAACTAATAGCTCCGTGCAGAATTCGACAACAAGAACGAACCTAGTGGTGCGCCAACGCCTGCGCCAGTGGCGTATATAATGTTAATAATACCCTGCCAGAGGCCTCGATCTCGCAGGGGCACAAGATCACTCATCAGGATACTGACGACAGTCGTCATTCCCCCGCCGCCAATTCCCTGGAAAACCTAGACAAGACGCTTCAGCATTGGCAGTCAATTGATCCCACGCGTTCTGTCCACATACTCGTGCAGCGATGAGCTGCTTGATATCCTGCGCGAGGCCGCAGAACAAGCAACCCGTTCCGAAGACGACATAGGCAAAGAGCAGACATGCCTTCCGGCCAAAGATGTCGCTCAATCGACCGTATAGCGGCTGGAACGAGGTTAAGGTAAGGAAATACGAGGTCGTAATCCAGCTGGTGAGATTGAGAGCGTTCAGATCGCTTCCAATTTTGCCGTAGCTTGCTATGATAATGGTCTGATCTGCGGCGGATAGAAAGATCTGAAAGCATGCAAGGTCAGCTGACAAGTTCCATATGAATCCAGGCAAGGCGAGAAATAAACGTACCCCCATGGAGATGGCCGCAAAGATATACTTGATCTGACCCTGTACTTCCGGAGCACCCTGGAATTGGGCTTCCCTCGCCGCATTGAGTTGGGGCTGGGGCTCGGAGATGCAGCCATTACTGCTTGTCTGGTCACGCAGCAACGGCGTCGTCTCCGTCGCATTGCTCACTGAAGACGGAGACATCTTTGACCTCGAGATGCTGGCCGACGCTGTCTGTCCTGAGGTGCACTCGTGACCTTCCAATTGCTGCGAGCGAAGGCAGACTCGGAGTGCGGCGGCCAGAAACCCGAGGATATGAAAGATAATGAGTCTATTAGTAGATTGGCATCATTTGGCGCAAAAGCACGCTGTAGGAGCCCCGCAGGCATCGGCGCTGTGACTAATCAGGACCATCTCGGGCGGGGAACAACGGACGAATTCGCTGATAAAATAATCAGATCGGAAGTATATCCGAGCATGATTAATGGTTAGCCTGGCATGATTATAAAAATTGTACACTCTAAAGCAGTCTAAAACCCGATTTAGTCTTGGCATTCTTTGACAGTAAGACTATGAAAAAGCGGTCTCTAGGACATCCGTATCTCTTAAAAGATATTGTAACATCCTAAAAATAGGATATTCTGTCAGATCACATAATTGCATCGCTGATTCTAGTATATCGCTCAAGTAATGTGGGTATACAGATGTCATGGATGCAGGAAAGCAGCGTAAGAAATAGAGACTATCTACTGGACGCTCAGACGCTGATACCTCAACCTTTTTGCGCTTATGAAGAAAACAATCCTTCCCAACGGATCTCATGCCGACGTCGTTTCTGCTGGCTGGGTAGTTTCTGTCGTTGGCATGGGGACCGGCCCTCCAGGAGAATCTGGCAGCCGAGCTGTCAGCACCTCGACGCCATCCTCAGTCACCAGAAGCGTGTGCTCAAACTGGGCTGAGAGCGATCCATCCGCCGTCACACTAGTCCAGTCATCCGGCCACGTCTTATCCCGATGAGTGCCGAGGTTAATCATGGGCTCAATGGTGAAACACATGCCCGGCTTCGCAGTGCCAACCGCCTTGTTCTTTGCGTAGTGAGGAATGTTTGGCGCCGTGTGGAACAGCTGGTTGATGCCGTGTCCACAGTAGCTCTTGACGACACTGCAGTTGCGGCTCTTGGCATGCTTCTCAATCACGTTGCCTGGTTCCCGGAAGAGCATGCCAGGTTTGACTATCTCTATCGCCTTGTCCAGACATTCTCGAGCCGTCTCGACAACCCGCACAGCATCGGGATTGGCGCGAGCCTTATCGCCCACATAGTATGTCTCGTTCAAGTCGCCATGAAAGCCGCCGTGATATAAGGTGACATCGATGTTGATGATATCGCCATCCTCGAGCGGCCGCTGGTCGGGGATTCCGTGGCAGATCGTTTCATTGATCGAGGTACAAACTGATTTAGGGAAATGCATGTAGTTAAGCGGTGAGGGGTACGCCTTGATCCAGTCAGCAGGATGGTGCTAAATGGTATTCAAAAAGGAAAGAAAAGAGCAAAAAAAAAAAAGAGTGTGTGTGATGGATAGAGAGAAGTGCACCCACATTTCGCTCTATGCAGGCTTTGTGTACGATCTCATCAATATAATCTGTCGTCACTCCCGGTTTTATTGCGCGGGCAGCAATATCCAACACCTCTCTTGCCAGCCTGCAGACTTTCCTCATTCCCTCCTGTTCTTTCGCATTGAGAATGGTAATATTATGCCGGCCGACGAACTTCTGTTCCGATCGTGGGATGCCATCGCGCGCGTAATCAGGATGGGGGATGGACGCCGGAACCGTTCTTCGCGGGGAGAGAGGGTAGACCGGCCTGAGCGATCCAGTGAATTGGTACGTTGGGAAAGGGTTGTAGGTGCCCGTTGCTGGATCTGGTTCAGAAACCACCTTTGGAGGAAATAGATTGGTGAGGAAATTACTCTTGGTTTTGTGGATGACCTTATGGGAGCTCTATTCAGCCAAGTCAGCAGCGTTCAGGGAATAGGATTTCAAAGGCGAGGGTGCAACGAGTGCACCTTATGGTAGCACCAGGAAGCCTACCCAGCTCCGCTTGAAGCACTCCTGGGAGCAGAAGAAGCTGTCAGTGCCCATCTTCAGACAGGTTGGGCACTGCAGGTTCCCCGCCTCATTCTGGCAATCGACGCCAATGCATTTCCGCGTTGTAACCGCAGCTGCCATGACCAGGATGGAGATCGATCAGGTGTAATATAAATCTGACAAGAAACTCGATTGAAGAATGTATCTAAAACCACGCGTAGGTATCTCCAGTCTGAAGGGCTGGCGAGAAATGGAGAAATGCGAAATTCCAATCTCCGAACCGGGTCGGCTTCGCGTTCTTCCCATTCCGTGCGGCTCGCCAGCCACTGCCCGCCCACCAGCCGCTAAGCGCGGATCACCCGATAAGTGAAACAATCACCTTATCCATATAAACTATCAGCCTTCCAGCCACAAACTCTCCGTGCTGGTGCTACCCAGCTTTCATCCCAACTCAGTTGTTGCTGCATGACGGAAGCACAATTGCCAACCATGGCTGGCCCTTCCAAACAGAAGGTCGTCATAGTTGGCGCCGGACCTGTGGGGTCATTGGCTGCTCTCTACGCTGCTTCTCGTGGTGACGATGTCGAACTGTACGAACTACGTGGAGGTACGTTGTGCCGCAGTGTCTGTTTGATTCTGCATGGATCCGCATGATCTCCATGCATTCTCTGGAACTGTTTGTTATCCGTTCCTTCTCTGGTTCTTTAAGAAAATTGCTCTACATTCTAGACATGTCTCTCTCCCTCTCTCTCTCCCTATCTCTGTTTGTTTGTTTTGCCTCGTTAGAATGGCTGTATGAAATCATGTCCTTTCAGACCAGGGACTATGGCCTTTCCTTCTGCTTACCTCTGTTTTTAAAAATCCATCATCATTTGTCTTGAGTGTCAGGTATTCATTTGGATTCCTAGATCTCCGTGACCCCTCAACCATTCCATTGAACTTCACGAAGTCGATCAATCTGGCTCTTTCTGAACGCGGAATCAATGCAATGAAGCGCTCAGAACACACGAAAGTCATTGATGCAATTCTGCGCGATGCAATCCCGATGTACGGAAGAATGATCCACGGAAAAGATGCCTTGGGGAAGCTATGGGAGGCGGCCCAGGCATATGATGTCCATGGCAGGGTTTGTGCTCGATACGGCCCTAGTACCCACTAGTCGACAGGCTGACTTTGACTAGGCCATCAATTCTGTGGATCGAGCAATACTGAACAACGCACTTCTCGACGAACTCGACAGGACCCCAAACGTGAAGTTGTTCTTCAATTACAAGCTGACTGGGGCGGATTTTCGGGCCCGTAAAGCTTGGTTTGAGCGTCGTGTACCGGAGGGGGCAAACAATTCGTCGAAACCGAAGTCCCAACGTGCATCGGAAATCGAAGTGCAGTTTGACTTTTTGATTGGCGCAGACGGGGCTCACTCAGCAACCC
>NW_013562762.1:0-11923 GCF_000968595.1 Rasamsonia emersonii CBS 393.64 | reverse complement strand
CTTCCCTGTTCCCGTAAAATAACGGAACAGGGAGCCAATCTGCAAAGGCACGTTGCCCACATCCTTCTGATAGTCCGTTGGGCTGCCGAAGCCGTGGACACTGAGATTCCTGAAGGCGACCCCGGCTGTCCGTCGCGGATATCTCTCCGGGTCGCGCGACTGGATGGCGAGCAGCGCCTTCATCCAGCGACGGGGGCTGAAATCGGGGCTGTTGGGGTTGAGCGTGGGATCCTGGTCGGGATGTAGGAACGGGTTGGGGAGGTCGCCTTTGGTCGAGAAATGCGTCGACTGGCGAGTCAGCTGACGGGCCAGCCGACTGACCTCTGCCTCGACGACGCTGGCATCGCCAATGCCGTCGTGCCCTCGTCCAAAGACGGTCTCGCCCGTGTCCACGCTCGCTTCTTCCCCGTGATGTGGGGTTCGATGCTCGTTGTTTGTCTCCTGCCACTGACTTCCATCCCCTCTAACCTCTCTCTCTGGATTCAGATTGGGGTTTATTGTCCCCAGGAGAGACATGGTTGGGAAGAAACACCTCTGTACAATTCAGTAAAGCCTCAATCGATACCAAAAGAATGACTTGGTTGAGAGAAGATTGGGAAGAGTTCATACAGATGGTCAATAGTAGATTCCTTTATTTAGTTCTGCAGCAGATCGACGCGCCCTCGTGGAGAGCCGGGACCGACGAATCGGCTCGTGGGACAATCTGGTCCGAGACGGCCAAATTATGCTCCGTGCTCCTGACTGCCTGGCATTCTTGAGGGCCTCTATATACAATGCTCCGTACTCTGTATGGGGGTGCTGGTATCGTAATAAAGGCATCTGATAAGAAGCCCGTTCCGGAAACGGATCTGGAGCTATTGTCTAGCTCACTGTCTGATTGGCTGGACAGGATGCGGCTCACGGATGGCGAGATCTGCGGGACAGTGGCAGCGGACGTGATTGGCCGAGAATCTTCAGCTCCGAACCCGGGATTTCATTACGTCTCGGATCTACTTGTCGCTGCTGTTCCGGCCGGGTTTCGTTGCTGAACCCGAGCCGAATGCATCTGACTACGGAGTACTCCGTACTTCGCACTGGACACGTTATTCTTGCGGACTATACCGGATATCATTGCATTCGTATCAGCATTTCGCACGGATCTGGAGTGAATCCCCAGACGACAATTATTGCATCGTCCCTGATTCCCTTTGCAGGCTGGCTTTTAGGGCACCTGGATGCAGACCCTGCCATTCAACTCGGATCCCGCGGGGCCCGTTGCGCATTACCTAATTATGCCCAGCATTATTTTGTGCTTGCAGGCCTAGAACCTTGTGCACGCGGACGATTTCGTCCTTGGAGGGGTTGCAGACGGGTAAATCACTGCAATGACAGGAATTCCTTGATTATTATTCAATACTTCCAATCGCTGATCTCCTTTTATCGGGCTTCGACTGTGAACCACCTGTGTTCATCAATGGTTGAGGCATTATGTAGTTAGACTATACCCGTTAGAAAGTACCGCGTATTCGAAACATATTGTCAACTTAACTCCGGTTGATCACTATTTAGATAGCCTATGATGCTGAGTGATTATCGAATCTCCCAGCAGAGATAATGCACGACTCACAGTGACAGTGCCCTCGTACTAACTCTAGAGATTGTCGCCAGGCAGTCATCGAACCCTATAACTTGTGTGGCTTTCGACTTGGACTGCTCTAAGGTGAATTATAGGCTCAAGAATTCGAGTATTTCGTGACTACCTAATGTCACTTTATTCCTTTCCTTCACTGCAAGCTGTTAAGCGACCTTCGCTCTCTGGTACCAGATTCACCATACGCTTCCCAGTCTGCAACATAAATTAGCCATCTTTCTCAATTCTTCTTCTTTCCCTGTTCTCCAACTTCGTCTCATAATGATTGTATATATATTGAAAACGAGCTTGGCCAATGATCTTATATCTCTTGTTTATAATGTTCGAGCCTGCTTCAACCTCAACCATATGCCATATATCAAGCCAGCCACCCCGATATCTGTTCTTGGAAAGTTATACAAAGCCTGTGGATTTCTGAGCACTTCAAACGCCCAAAAAGAATGGGAAAGGGAGAGTATCCTTCCAAGACAGCGGATCTGGATAGTCTGGCATCAACTCCTGGCATTCAAGTCTGAAGGAATCGGAATCACTCCTGAGCCATGTCCACGATAGGACCCTTCTGAAGATATCAGGAATTTTCTACGGGAGTTAAGCAAAACTCCACAGAAGCCTAATCCTGATTTCGATAAAAAAAAAGTCCACTTCCCCGAAGAATTCTTCAGTTCGACGAAGACGAGTAGCTCAATTCTGAGCAGCGAACGGCCATCCTTGTTTTTACAGTGGGTTACTACTAGACTTGGCTTTTTGTTAATAATTAACAAACTGACGACTCCCATAGATTTAATCCCGAGGAACGACGATGCAACAGCGTCGTTTTATGCAATTGCTATTGACATCCAGTCATCACCTGCTGCTGCCGATCCTCCTGTCACCGATCCACCGCTGCACGTGCAGATGACGCCGGCACAAACTGATTGAAAACAGCCCAGCTTCTCTTCAACGATCCGATCCGACCCCTATCCAGAACCTGAAGACGATCCAAAAAAACGACAGCCGCTGCACGCTGTCAAAAGGCACGACCATTTCAGAAATCTAACAAACTTATGTATTGTACCTGGCAGCAAAAAAAATCACTTATTATCAGCCTTGATAGTGCAGAAATCCAACAGCTCTATTCTATAAAGAGCAGATGGTATGTCGTGGCGCCTCTCTCTACACTGTGCTGGACATTCAGCTTTTGCAGGTTCTATACCAACACCGGTGCCTAGCCCTATGTGGCCCCTGACCATTTATATGGCAATGGCAATCTTCACCGACTGGGTCATTAGTTGATTCCGCGTATGCCAAGTTGGATAGATAGGATGGATGTGGATGTGTCAACTCCTATCAGTTAGGAGATGCAGTCTAGAATACTATTATAGGTACTCACTTGACTTGTGACTTGTTCTTACAGAAATATATAATCCGATGTTGTGTTTCTCTGGGAGTTTTTTTTTCCCAGAAATTCTGAAACTCAGAACCTGCATAACTGCATAAAAGGCTGGTGACATGAAATAAGTAGCGCTACGTTCGCGGGAAGGTCTTCGCTGAAGAGAACTTTTTTTACAGTTCAAGTCCGACTATTCAGTTTGGCCTCATCTGGCCTAGCACTGTGCCTTTTTCCTTGCTTACCTATATGGGTAGGTCAATTTCTTTCTTTCTTGAATTGATGAATAAGAACTGGCTGCTGGCTGGCTGGCATGCAGAAAGATATCTACGAATGTATGCGTATGCCTGGCTATTCGTATACCTTTGTGTCGGTTCCATCACCTTGTAGAAAACAAACAATCAATCAATGTACAGTACAGTACAATACAAGCGAAAAAGTACATTTAATAAAATAATCATCTCTTGTTAAACTGCTTTTGTTTCGCTACGACTGTGTATCGCCCTCCTCTTCGTCTTCTTCGTCGTCTTCAATCGTCTCCACCAAGAGGTTACCGCCCCGTCCGATGCGCTCCCGGACAGAGCCCCCCGATTCCACCTCGTAGACCGTCCTCGGCATCGGCGATACCAGCCGGAAGCCATATTTATGGTCAAATCCTTCCGGCTCGGACACGGTCGAGCCTGACGGCTGACCCGCTTGCAGCACATCGTAGCACTCCACAAACGCGTAGACCTCCTCCAGGTCGGCGTCCGCGGCGAACCGGCGGATGACTCGCTCGCCCGAGGGCATTCGAATGCAGATTCGGATCGCATCCTTCACATCTGGCCCCGGCTCGGGCGGTAGCGATTGTGCCCGCCACTCTTTCCACTGCTGCAGATCTCGCGCGTATTTCTCCTCCGCGGCTTTGCGGGCGGCCTCCTCCTGCTCCGCCCGCTGACGGGCCTCTTCGGCCTCCCGTCGTTGCCGTGCCCGTTCCCGGTCCTGGGCCAAAGACCGTTGGTAGGCCGAGTCCTGCTCCTCCCGGAGCGTCCGAGAGGCCTGCTGTTCCGCCCGTCGTGCACGGACTCGATCGAGAGGCTCCTTGTTCTGGTTGATGGCTGTCCGTAGCTTCGACACAAACTCCGATGGAGACGTGTTGCCTGCGATTCGGGCAATGGTGGACATGGCGGTGGAGCTGACGTTGGGAGTGTGCACAATCACCGATGCAAATGGGAATTTGGTGCAGCGGAGCGAATTGGCCACCTGATACGCTTCCGAGTCCTGGACATTTCCTCCCCACAGGAGGAGCTCATTTCTGGAGTCGTTGATGAACTCCGTCACCTCTCGAGACAGCAACGTTTCCCTAACCCACGAGCTGGTATCGTCGTGCTCCGGCGACAAGAGCACCACGAGCAAGAATTTCAAGTCTCGATGGGCTTTTTCCAGTGCCATATTGTATCCATTCTCGAGGAAGGGCAGCGAATGACTGCCGAACTCCTCCTCAAACTCCCGGATAAACCGCGCTGCCGTATCCTTCGGTCCCAGCGGCCTGCGTCCACTCGTATTTCGCTGCACCCCCTGTAGCGCGGGATTCGCAGTCACATTGAAGAATCGTGGAAGGAATGGGAACAATGTCCCGAAAAGGCGGAATGAGCTGTAGAGCAGTCGATACAGGAGATTGAACGGGGTGAAGAGAAGGGCGAGCAGAAACGGCGGCCGGGAGGACGGTTGGCCCTCTGGCTGGGTGACAATGCGCGGAGCGGGCTCCAGCCCAGCAGCCCGAGCGGACGTCGCAGATGACCGTGGAGGAAGGTCATCATCGTACATCAGGTTCTGTGTCCGGCGAGTCGGCCGTGGCGGCGAATTGAGCGCGGCACGAGCCTCCTCGACAGGGTCGGGGCCTTCACCGTCATAGAACTTGGAAATGGCGATCTACAGGACCAATCACTCATTAGCAGATACCGTTGCTTCTCAACAGGAGTAAAGCTGGCAACACACCTGGACATTCCATTGTGAACGGCGCAACAAGGGAATAGCAGCGGCAGGCTCCTGGCCCGTGACGGTCGTGTAGGTCTGCAGGGCCTCCCGCTCGCTCTCAGAGAGCCGCCCAATATCGACTTCGTCTGCAGAGGACATGGTACGCCAGAGACACCTATCTGCTGTCCTCCATAGGCGAAGTGCGGAAGAGTCACCGGAATGGAAGGCCGAGATCCTGCTTGCCGGAAGAGACAGGCCGTACTCGACTCTCGACGGACCTCAGGCAGGAGCCGTAGAGCGAGGACGGAGCTCTCTGAGAACAGACGCCGTTGCCACGCAGGTCGTGGGGGAGAGGTTGATAGCTGGCCGTATCTTGAGCTCGCGGTGGATTACTTGGCTGAGCTCATTCCGCTCTGGCCCGTGCGCTGCCGAGCATCTCCAGCTGGCCTGTCTCGTCCTCCTCCACGACGCTGGTCCACCAGGCTACAGTCTCTGCGCTGGTGGCAACGACCAGATTAATCAGTTTATGGTAGTTCTTTAGACGAGCCGTTGCCACAGGGCTGCTGTGGCAGACTGGTATACTACATCTAGCATACTGTATGCTGTACTGTAGAGCCGTGAAGGCGGTGTAACGACGCCTCGATGCAGCGTCGACGCACATATGCCCTCCTCGTGGTGATATTCGCTCACAACTCCAGAAAGCGCCGTCTTTAGCACCGGCCTAGCGTAGAGGAGACCTCCACTGCTCGATGCAGCCCGTCGCTGGGCGCTCGTAGGCACGCCGGCCATCCCTTGCCCCGGCCACTGCATCCAGCGTCCGCCGTGTCATATCACTTTGTCAGCTCCACCCTCGCCCGCGCTCCGTCCCCCACCCGCTGTTATGCTCTTCTTCCTTCGTCCTCCAACTGTGCGCCCCTCAGAGCCACCGCTGCTGCTCTGATCCCGTCCGTCGCCTGACGTCTCGAGTCCTCGAGACGGCCGTGGGCCCTTTTGGATGAATTGCCTGTTGGATACGTCCCTCTGACCGGGCACGACCGCCGCGCCTCCCACTCCTTGGATCGCAACGCCTCCCGATCCGCCCGCGTCGTGGGAGAGAGGAATGTGGTTTCCTCCAGACCCCCGCCGTCCTCCGGTTTTCCTTGCTTTCGGTTCAATGGAGATCGTTTGGCGCTGATTCGTGGTGCTGCTGATTTGTCGATAATATATCATGGCTTCCACCGGGAAGCCCGGGCTGGACGATTCTCGTCGCAGCACCGGCTCGCCCAAACTCAAGGGACGAGGTGGGTTTCCATCGTTCTCGGCATCTCCGGTCCTCTGGCGGCATGGTCTGGTGTCTATGGCGTATTAGGGCACTGTACTCGAGGCATGGAGATGGCTGACCACGGGGAAACGGGCAGAAAATGCGAAAGATACCTTGTGTCGCAACGTGACCATCTATGGTAAATGCCGATATGAAGATAAAGGTACGGCGAGGATTTCTTGTCTGAGGGTTGTTTCGGTGCTGGGAATCGTCTGGCTAAGATGATCGTTCAAACCAGGCTGCGCCTTCAATCATGACCCCCAGAAATTCAGCGCTGCGCATCAAAACGACAGGTTTGGACACTTCCCGCGATAGATACCCCTTTGCTGGATCCGAAAGCCAGCCAGGGCGTGCAAAATCGGTGCAGTGGCTGATATCGATGGTGATCGACAGCAGTAAGAAGCGGTTGAATGTCGACTCCCCCAGCTTCACCCCATCGCACCTCGCGGCCAACGGCTCCTCTGCGCCCAAGAAGCCGACATCATCGATATCTCCCAAGGCGGCCAGCGCCGCGCCATTTCAACCTAAAAGTCTGAACTCTCGTATGCCGTCATGCCTGGTGTGCGAGCAACAATGTCCGCGCTGACGACCGTGACCAGGTTCCAACACGAGCACTCCTTCCTCGCGGCCGGAAACAACAACACAGGACTGGTCTGTTGCTGAGGTGCAGGATTTCGTGCCCCAGGGCTATGATGCTTCGCAAGTGGTAAGGGCAGCACCTTCCTCAATGCACCGCCAACCCGTGTCACTGCCCACGATACCCTCGTTCTTGCCTTGTTTCTCCACAGACAATTTTGCACCCGAGTCTGGATGCTCTCATTTTCTGTGATGCCTCATCATACTGGTCTCCGGCATCTCTTCAGTCCCCAGCAGACAGATTGCATGTGCTCGTTTGACTGTGCAATCTGGAAACAAGCCCATTATGGCTTCATCTGGGGACTCTCCTGGCAGCCTCAACGCACTTGCCAATCCTTTCGAACCGCGTATCGTTCGATCTACATCTCTTCCCTTTGCTTTCTCCCCTGGTTCCCCCTCTCCTACTCTCGATGTTCCCCTCCAGACGCCGAGAATATCACCCGTCCCAAGACCTACTCTTTCTATGTCTGCTCGTCGTGCGACTCGTTCCGATGCTGATTTGATGGTATCCCAGGTCTCTTTGCAGGGCAACGGTAATGGCGTCATCAATCCAGCAGCCTCCTATGATCCTTTCGTGGCAACCCCAACTCCTTTGGCTGGTGGCGCTGCTGGTGTGACCCCCGTCCAAGCAAACCCGTATTCGCATGATCCTGCTGCCGCCGCTGCTGCCGCCGCTACTTTGGGCGGAGCGACCTTCTTTCCTGGCCAGGCAGGTTACCAGCAGCCTGTAAGGATACCCCTATCTTAATCAGAAAAGAGACCTATTGTCTGACAGCCTGTGTAGGCTCAATATCATCTCTATGCCCCTATTGGCCCGCATAGCCAAAATCTTATGGGTTATCAGCGCCACGTTCACGATCTCTTCTTGCCCAACGATTTCAGAGAAGAGCTGCAAAAGAAAGCAGCCGCCACCTTGCAGACGTTACCAAGTATGTTAACGCCATTGATTTTTCGCTCTCCGCCAGACGCCTTGAGCTGACCGTGGTTTGAGACTCTACATTACCGACCCATGTGGACCACTTTCATTCCCTTGTTCCGTTGGATCTGACTCATCAAAAGAACGCCACCATTTTTGGATACCCAAGCTGGGTCTACAAAGCGCAGTCTAGCAAAGATGGAAATTACTATGTCCTTCGCAGGCTGGAAGGTATCACTCTCCTTTCTCTCAGGGTCACTGCAGAACACGTCTGACCGGCTTCGCAGGGTATCGTCTAACCAACGAGAAAGCCATCCGTTCTGTCCAAGCTTGGAAGCGGATCTGTAATGGCAGCATGGTGACGGTGCATGACGCGTTCACGACTCGGGTCTTCCAAGACAGCTCCTTGATATTTGTTATGGACTATCATCCCTTATCGAAGACGCTCGCAGAGCAGCACCTTGGTGCCGGGAATCGATACCAAAACCGTCATAATAATAATGCTCATGTTCCCGAGCAGGTGCTCTGGAGCTATATGACCCAAATTGCATCTGCCTTAAAGACGATCCACAGC
This sequence comes from Rasamsonia emersonii CBS 393.64, assembly GCF_000968595.1. Lineage (NCBI taxonomy): Eukaryota > Fungi > Ascomycota > Eurotiomycetes > Eurotiales > Trichocomaceae > Rasamsonia > Rasamsonia emersonii. Next base: position 3,545 of record NW_013562762.1, on the reverse strand, counting down.
AATGGTCTGGCCGCCAGAATTATCGACCCGAGTAAGATCATCCTGACCGGCAAAAATCGGATTCGCCTGAATGCCTGTGCAATCATGGACGTGGTGCAGCATGATACACAACGATCCATATCCGATCTCCAGCAACAGGACCTGGTCAATTTTGGGCAGCTGATCCTCACCCTGGGTGCCAACTCGCCCAACTTGATGAACAACCCCAACAAGGCCATGGAACATTTCTCTCGCACTTACAGCCCACAGCTCAAAAACTCGGTCTTCTGGCTTCTCAATGCAATGCAGAAGGACCAAGAGCGCAACATTGATGTCTTCATTAGCGGCATCTCCTCGCAGCTCATTTCCACCTTCGATTCGGCCCTTCATATGGACGACCAGCTCACTTCCGATCTCAGCCGTGAGCTCGAGAACGGCCGTCTGGTGCGGTTGCTGACGAAGCTGAATTTTATCAATGAGCGACCAGAATATGAACATGACCGGCAATGGTCCGAGAACGGAGAGCGGTACTTCCTCAAGCTCTTCCGGGACTACGTCTTCCACCAGGTGGATGCGCAGAACAACCCGGTGGTGGACCTGGGACACGTCTTGACCTGCCTGAACAAGCTGGATGCCGGGACCGAGGAGAAGATTACCTTGATTAGCCGGGATGAGCAGAGTTGCTTTATCGTCAGTTACAAAGAGCTCAAGAAAGCTCTCGAGTCTTCGTTCCAGGCTCTGATGAAGCCTACGCGACGAATGCATTAAAAAAAAAGGCGAAAAATAAGCTGTTTTTGGCGCGACCTGATATAAAGGGTGTAAAAAGAGGAGCCCTTCTTTTTGACAATATGTGCGGGGTGATTGAACAATATACGTGGGGAGATGGCAAGAAACTGGTGCATCTTTGGAAAAAGCAAGTTGGCTTGACATTGAGTGTTTGAAGAATTATCCAGTATGGATGCTGTGTGAGACCACAGGGGTGGAATCGAGGAAACAGGGAGAAGGGTGCAATGCATCCACGAGGTGTGGGGGAAGGCTCCCACGGTGTCGAATTTGTGTTGTTCTGGGATGAAGAGACAGATGCGACAGTATATCTTGTACCTACGACAGTTCAAGTTTTATAGTCACCTAGCTAGTTATAAATGTCCAATTTGTTAGTTTCATTTTGATTTCGTTTTTGTATCGATCATCACGTGGCATAGACTGGCCGAAAGGGACAGACTTGAAAATTATAATTTATCGTTTTTTTTTCTCTTATCCCTCAATGAAAAGAACTTTGGGTATCTATCTAATTCATTATTTTCATTATTTTTTTTCTGTTTCATTATAACTTTTTGAAACTTTTTTTTTTCCTCCTTTCTTCTCGTCAAGGGCCAAGTTGGTCAATGTCGGTAGAGAGGTATTACTATTGGCCCGGGTCGTGGAAATCTTCTTTCGTCTGGATGGATGATCAATCAATCAACATACCACCAATCAAACCCCGGATGGTTCCCCAGCTTATATTATGAGGTAGTGAGAGACGTGCATCTGCATCTCTCTCAGGACAAGCAGGAAGGGTCTTGCCCTCACACATACACCTTGACTTTGATAAATATAATTTGTTTGGTTAGGGAATGGAAGAGGTGGCAGAAGTGCAGTGCTTTTCTTTACTCTTCCTGCTGGACGAAAGGATTGGCAATCTCTTCGCTGCCGTCAACGGGGGAGATGAGCACGATGAGCGTGCCACGGGCAACAACCAGGCCGAGGGAGCGGGTGGTTTCGTTGCCGGCGTCGTCTGCAGCATTGCGGTTAGTTAGGAAATAAATTGATGAGGAGATTACCAGGCCTTACCCCGCATGAATTCCTTGACGTCGTCCAGGACAAGATTCATTAGCTGGTCGTAGCCTTTGAGGACGCCCTTGACTGTAGACGGAAAGCAAGATACGATTAGTTCAGTGGAATATAAGGTATCAGATTAGAAACACAGATGGCCAGAGAACGAACTACAACATGGTGTGTGGACAGTGTGGACAGTGTGGTGGACTGATTGATGCTGTCACAAGGAGATAACGATGGAAGTCGACCCACCTTCTCTACCTCCATTGAACTTGACATTGACCTCCTTGTCCATGTACTTGGTCAGGTCGAGGATGTTTTCCTTTTTTGGGCTTCTCCTGCTGCTGCTGCTGCTGCTGCTGGTGCTGGGCACCGCCACCCGCAGCACCGCCACCCTTCTGCTGTTGTGCGCCACGGCCGCCTGCTCGGTGCGACGCATCACCGCCTCCGCCGCGGCCGCCTCGCGCCACCCGGAACGAGCCTCGGTCGACATGGTTCGCTTGGCTGGGTAGGGGGGAAGTTGAATCGAGAGAGCAGGGGCGAGTATACTCTTGGATTTGGGGGGGGGGAAATCAAGAGGGCTGTGTTTTCGCGTTCACAGCGAGATCCCGGGTCGACCGACGATGGCACCTCTGAGGAAGACGCGGTCCGGTCAGAGCCGGTGTCGACACCAGAAAGGGAGGGAGGGGAGAGAGTGGCTCGACGAGTGAGGGATTTTTGGAGGGGTCAAGTGCAGAGGGAGGAAAAGGCGAGGGTGTGGAGGGGGAGGAGGGTCGAGCAGGCACGCTCGGATCGGAAGAAGAGAGGGCGACAGCACGAATGGGGCAGGCAACAGGAGGGGCCGTCGAGAGGGGGCGCAGGCTGCTGGCGTTGCATGCCGGGCGGCGCAGCAAACGGGCAGCCGGGCAGAGGGCCGGTATCGGGGTTTCGGTTCCGTACGTGACGGTTACAAACGGGCGGCATTATTAACATTGCTGAGGCAATCGCTGGCCCGCACCGCGTCAACGTCGACTCTCTCTGCAGGGTGCACGCGCAAGACGCGACGGCTCAACAGGCAACAGACGGTGCGCTGGATGGAGACCGGGGATCCGGAGTCGAGCTGGCCGTGCACCAGGTCGCTACTCGCTAGGAGCCGCTGACGTCCAAAGCACCAGGGGCTGCGGCTGGCGACCTGGCGTGCTCGCCGTGTCGCGACTGCAACGCACGACAGCCAGTACGAGAAGTTCAGCGCTGTCTCCATCACACTCGGCGCCAACGCATCGTTGCCTCGGTGGATGGCTGGCCAGCATTGTGTCCAGTCTCCAATTGTTTTCTCTATGCTCATCCAGAGATGGTGAAGTAGGTCGCTACTGGGTTTGTAATTTGGGGGGCGCTCGCAACCCCAGGCGCGATTAAAATCGACTGAACTTCTTTTAGTCACCTTTCTTAGGTTCCAAGCTTCCCGCCGTGTATCCCGATGTCATGTTGCCCTCATGTGTCCTCCGTAGACCGCTCGTCCCGTCTTGCTGGCCGGTAGTTCCGACGCGACATGGCAGCTGCCAATGCAGGGCATCAGGGCCAATAAGACGCAGTTGCAGCGGTATCTGCTCGGAATCAGAGGAGCCACAGCGAGGAAGACAAAGATGTCGCACCTTCTGTCAGGCCGGATGGGTGATGTCGGCTGCAGCGACATGCGCTCCGCTCCCCAGGTGTGGACCTCGTCAGCGCCTGACGACTTGCTGCCTGGTTCTGCCTTGTTCTCCTCGGTTAGG
>NW_013562763.1:0-8336 GCF_000968595.1 Rasamsonia emersonii CBS 393.64 | reverse complement strand
AATTGCTGTCCGTTCCCCTGTCTGTCCCTCCTTGAGTCACTAGCAGAGCCAGTCTGCGTCACGCTTGCAGCTATTGTGTCTTCAGGATGGCAATACCCTGCTGACACAATGTCTTCAATGAGGCGGCCTGCGTCACTGGCAGCAGATTCTCAGGATGAACTGCCTTGTATCTATCCTCTGAAAAGAAATTGTCCGACCCAGTCAAACAACCATCTGTCCTCAATTTCTCGTTCCTGAGGCAGGGGCGCGCTCGGTCGCGATAAACAAAAGTCGCAGACTTCAAGGCCAAAGCAGGCAACGAAGCGAAGGTCCGTGATCTTGTCAAGACACTAGGTCTCGAGAAAAGAGCGAAAAAGCGACAAAGCGCAATACGAACAAAAGACTTCACGGCTAGCGTAGATGTGTAGTTTCTTGCGAAGGAGCGAACAATCTAGGGATCAAGTTCCACCTAGCCTCCAGGGAGGGAGAAAATGTCGAAAGTAGGGTAGAAAGTAGGAGTAGGAGGGAAAAGCCACCCGAACGAAGGACATGGAAATGAGAAGAAAGAGCCAAGGGATGAAGATTGAAATTAAGGTGCCTGATGAGTCGTGACTGGAATGCATGCAGATAGAGCCTAGACTTGATATGCAACATGCCGATCGGATCTTACATACTGTTCTAATGTAACTAGCCCAATCTATCGTCTTTCACTATCTTCTAGTTCTGTTTGCACTGGCTGGGCAGAAATGAGATGACAGCAGGAGGATCGACATGATGCATGAACGTGTCGATAGGAGGGAGTACAGTACAGTATTACTATTACTGCTACCCTGCAGAGTATGCAGTATGCACAGTGCAGCTACTGATAGGAACGGCCCGTTTATTATCTTAGTTTAGAGATTATCTACTACCAACACTTCTATGATCATCTGTTCAGCTTGTTGGTTAGGCAGATCTTATCAGTCCCAGTCCAGTCCACTCTGGTTTAACCAACAAACGCTAGATCTAGGTTGAAGGCACTAATAACCAGTACCACCTCCCTAGATCACCCTTGAGTGGGATTGCTATATTTCCCAGGACCGCAGGGGTCATCCAATCAGTTGGGAAACCATGTTTGGCGTATGACGATAGTGAAACCGATTGCTGTTTCACTTGATAGCTAGCTTCTCCACCAGCAATCTCATCTGATCTCATCTGATATGACTTTACTATTTCTAAGAAATGATAATATTGAATAAAAATAGACTATAAAAAATACAAGTTTGTGGTCATCTCATGATCTTGCAGCCATGGAATTGGCTCGATCAGATCCCGATCGATGGCCGATCCACTTTGGTGGCTGGGGTTTGTTATGCATCCTTGCTGCATGATGCATCCCTTCGTACAGATGCCTCGGCTGTTGACGCCTATTCAGAAACTATTCTGCCACTCGTTCGATTTGTTTTTCTCCTTTTCTCTTCTCTTCTTTTTCTTTTCCTTCCTTTCTTTCTTTCTTTTTCTTTTTTTTTTACTTGCATTTTTTCCATCGTAGCTGGATGTAGATAACAGGAATTTTCAGTCCCAAAAAAATCATTCCATGCGATATATGTGTGGCGCTCTACCGCCCATACAACCAAAACACAACACAATCAAGACTTCAGATTGTTATTATATAACTTTTCATTCAATGAAGAAGATATATAGATATATACTTCTTCCTCCCTGTCCCTCTAGGCATCTTCTTTGCTATCACCACCATCGCCACCACTCGTACGACGCCTCAGATTGCCCTCGACATCATGCTCTTCATCCCAGGCGGCAACCTCCTCGTTCGGAACCTTGACCAGACGATGCGTATTGGACCCGTCTTCCAGGACCAGGACCTCCTGGCGGATCTGGTAGTTGTACCACTTCGGCAGCAGGTAGATCCAGACAACGTAGTATATACCACAGATAGCGAGACTGGCAGAAACAGAAAAAAAGATCAGCTGAAGTTCATTATCGTTTGCTGCGCTGACTGATGGGAGGAGATAAACTTACATTCCCAGTCCAACAACGCAGTATGTTGCGTACCAGAAACTGACGTCTCCGCCGTCTGCTCCCCCGCAGGCGGATACCAGGGCATGGCGAGAAGGTAGATGTTTACCAGAACCGTGAAGATGGCGGCGATGTTCCAGGCTCGAAATTCTGTCTCGGTTTTGCCGATTTTCTTCCTTTGGCGGCGGATCAGGAAGATGCCCACGGCAAGTAGAGCGCTGAACACGGCTGCGGGGTATGACTGGAGGTCGACGACTGGTATTGTATTGGTCAGAAACAGTTCAATCATCTCAAAAGAAGAAGAAGAAGAAGAAGAAGGCTACTTACTGAAGTTGAAGGCGTCTCCTGCGGGAGGAGCAAGGATCATGATGATCGTCACGAACCATTTGATGAAGTATGGTCCCAGTGGAGTCCCAAATGGACGAGTGTTGACCCAGAACTTGGGGAATGGAATTACTCCTTGTCTGATTGTCAATGTGAGTATGTATCTGTCAAGGAAAGTTGGGGAAAAAAAAAAACCTGGAACGACTGTGAAGCTCACCTTGCGCATTCACGGATCATTCGAGACTGCCCAATCAGGACAGCGATCAGATTTCCAAACGCGCTGAGGGCGATCAAGAAGCTCAGTCCACGGGTTGCACCACGGGACCCGAAGACAGCACTGAAAAGGAGAGTTGCAGCGATTTGCTTCGACTTTACCAATTCAGCCTTGGGGACTGCAGATCACGTTACAAACAATTCTACGGGTACATGTAGGTAAGGGACAGAAGCTAACCCGCTGCGAAATAGGCAATATTGCACAGAACATATAAAACGGCCACGGTAATCAAGCCAAGTGAGGCGCTCTTCTTGAGCGTCTTAACGGGGTTCTGCCTGATGTCAGTTATAATACCTCGCGCCGAGGATGGATGGTGACTACTTACCTTGACTTCATTGACCACGTTCATCGCATTTTGATACCCATTATAAGCAAACATCACCTTGACCAACGCGTTTGTGATCCCATATCCTGAGTTGGTGGTGCCCTCGAAGGCATTGCGGAAGTTGGCTGTTGGATCTGGAACTCTTGTATGCCCGCCGAGAACCACGAGTCCGAGAATGCTAATACTGGAATGAATGTCAGGATAGATATCGCAACCATGGGGATTCGTTCTTCGCGTACAAGATCAGGGTGACGAGTTTGACGATCGTGACCACGTTTACGAGATAGAGCGAGAATCGAGTGTGGAAGGACAGGACTAGGTCGTCAGTCCGTCAGCGTCCTGTTAAAGAAGAGAAAGTCACATACGCAAAACTGCAACTGTGTAGCCGGCAATAGCAACTCCTTTCAGTTGCCAATTCGTCGGAGAATAATCCGCGACTTGGAAGAGATACTCTGCGAGAACTGTAATCTCCCATCAGCGACGAAGATAGGAAGGGCATGACCGTGGTGACATCTCACCGATAGCGTTCCCACTGCTGAAAGACAGGATCACCGCCTGCACCGCAAACGTCGTCGGCAGGAGGTATTTGGGTCGTGGATACGCTTGTTCGAGATAGACGACCTCGCTGCCCGATCGACTGGGGAAGTACGAGGTCAACTCCAGATAGACGGCCAGATTGGCAGCAGCGACGACGAAGCCAATCGTCCAGAAAATGAGCGACAGACCGACGGATCCCGTATCGGACAGAATTGTGGACGCTGGATGCCATTCAGTCAGTCAGCGAATTGACAATTGTATATTACATGATCTTGCTGATGATGTGTGGGATTGGCAGCGCACGTGTAGAGAAGACGCCCGTTCCAATCATCATGCCGATATTCAACATCGTCGCCGACACCCAGCGCACCTTGTACCCCAGCGGAGATCTTGTCTCGACAGGCGCGCCAGTGGCTTCCTGGTAAGAAGGCAGGGCGTTGTTGCCGCCCTGCTCGTAAACAAACTTGAGGCTTCCATCGTCGATGACACTTGCGGCCGGAGAGCTGCTGTCGGACGTCGCAGAGACGACGGGCTCTTTAGGCGCCATGGTGATGCATCAATGAGCTCTATGCTATATGGTACAGCTGGACATGGTCTTGCAGGACGATCTTCTTCAGAAATACCCATTTTTAATACGATGTCTCAAGGCCTGAGCTACGAACCGCGCTATTTCATCATTTGCGATCGTGATCGCACCATGCAGGTGTCCGTGCCGTGCTACATTTCCCGTCCTACATCTGAGCGATATCTACAGCAATTTCAATTTGACGTTAATGTAAATAACCAATCGAACTACAAAGATAAATGCAATCAGCAGACAAAAATGAATTAATCAGATTGGTCAGATTTAATTATTCGACAGGAACAATGGGTACTGTACATGACATACAGCAAGCCCTGGCTGGGGTAAGACACAATAACAGGGGGTGACAATCTCCAGCCGTCCTACAAGACAGTTCGGACAACTCCGCAGCATGCTCGTGTCGATGCGCAATGCGAGTCCTCATGTTGATCAATTGAGGATGATTTCTGCCAATCAGGGCGACGGGAAGGACTGACGACATTTGAGGGGTTGTTGATGAGCTCGACCAGCACCAATGATAAGGGTTGGGGAAACAGGGTCTAGAAACGCATTATTCCTTTAGGAGTATTGACGAGTTCAGATACCAGTACTGTTTGGTCATTGGAAGCTCTCTATCTTTATCATTGACTGCCTCAGCTTGCATGACATTAGAACAAAGCATTGTTACAAAAAGGCATTTGTTGAAAGTTGTAACTGGAATATTGGAGTTCAGAAAATACTCATAGTTTAGACGCATAGAAGCTTGATGGTAGTACATTTATTTATCAGGTAATGATAAGGGTAGAACTCTAGAATATTTCTCCCCACGTGCGGCATCATTCTTATCCACCTTGACACCATCACCGATTCAAAGCAATACCACAGAAGCTGTCACTAAGCTATGGACTAGTTAGTAGTGCCACGGAAATGAGCCCCACGTGGAGTACTCCATGCTTGACATTCCAGCACGACTTCTGACGTCCTCTAGTAAGCCCTCTCGCAGTAGCTTCTCCGGGACGGAGATGAGTGGTCGTCTTGACTAATAATAGTATATCGTCTAATTTGACCCTGAAGATGCCAGGTCTGACTCTGAGCTACATGCTTGCTTTTATCTAGCTCCTGAGCAGCTGTCTTCTCATGGTGAATTCGTTCTTGTCCCACTCCAAATAACACATTTTGCCAACTGTTTTCAAGTACATTAATTTTCGATCTTATAGCCTTATAGAATTGGATGGTTGGCTGTGGAACTCTATTTGTTGGCCGCCCGCAGCAAAATGGTTTGCTTGTGCGACTATTCTTACTTCTTCTCCGCCAGAGCTCCCCGCCCAACAAACAAACAATTTCTCAATTCACATACAATCAATCCATTAACACTGGTTATTATGAGCGCCTGTTAAATCCATCGCAGACGTGAAGTACAATACTCAGTCCTCGTCTGCCAATCTGACGCGGTTTCGCAATTACCTTGGCGTGGCGCCTGCTCCGATTCTACCCGTCGGAAGCTCTGTTCAAGAGTAACAAAGACTTCTTCGCTCATCGAAAATTGAGAGGAAGATATTCTACTCTGTCATCTCCAGAATTGACCATGTGTTTCTTCCCTCCTTGAGTCAATATTCTGTTTTTATTCCAGGGTCATACGCGGAGGAGGGCTCTGGTTCCTTCTCAGCTCATCAAGCGGGGTGTCATTCTCGTGTCACCGTTCTCAGGTCAAAAGGACAGTCTCTTGAAGCTGGCGGCTTGATTCACAGACATCCGGATCGCCATGGCAATGGAAGCGGAGGCGCATCAGCTGCCCAGCTCGATCCCCGAGTCTCACGTCCTCATCATCATGACGGGCGGCACCATCTGCATGCAGCGGTCGCCCTCAGGATTCGTCCCCGCAAGAGGCTTTCAGGAGAATTGTCTGGCTCGGCTACCTACGTTTAACGATGGGTCGCGTCCCTTGCCCATGGAGGTGGTTGTCAATGAGGCCGGGGAGCGCAAGAAATACCCCAGTCTGCGCACTCCGCCCAGTGCGTATGACCGTCGGGTCCGCTACACCGTGTTCGAGTTCGAGGAGCTGCTCGATAGCAGCTCGATCGACGCCAAAGGGTGGGCGGAGATCGCCCGGACCATCTCCTACAACTACACGCTTTTTGACGCCTTCGTCGTCTTACACGGCACCGACAGTCTGGCATACACCTGTTCGGCGCTCAGTTTCATGCTGCAGAACCTTGGCAAACCGGTCATCCTGACGGGGTCCCAGGCACCGATGCTGGAGCTGCAGAACGATGCTGCTGATAACCTTCTCGGGTCGCTGGTGGTGGCTGGCCACTTCATGATCCCGGAGGTTTGTCTCTACTTTAACTACAAACTGTTCCGTGGGAATCGCGCAACCAAGGTTGCTGCAAGCGACTTTGCCGCGTTCGATTCGCCGAATTGCCCGCCGCTGGCGGTGACCACGTCCATGCGGACGCAGGTGGCCTGGGATCTGGTGCGCCGGCCCACCAAGCTCGAGCATTTCAGCATCCAGACCAACCTCGACACGAATCACGTGGCGTGTCTGCGGATCTTCCCCGGCATCAAGCCGGAGATGGTGGATGCGGTGCTCAAACTGGAAGGCCTGCGAGGCCTGGTGCTGGAGACATTTGGTGCTGGGAATGCACCGGGAGGACAAGACAATGCGATGACCAAGGTTCTGGCCAATGCCATCCGGCGGGGCATTGTCATTGTCAATGTGACTCAATGTCAGTTGCCGATATCAGACGATTGGTGGTGAGTTATGGCTAACACTTCGCAGGTCTGTCAGGAAGCGTCAGTCCCGTCTACGCCCCCGGGATGACCCTTTCTCGTGCGGGCGTTGTTGCCGGTCAGGATATGACAACGGAAGCGGCCCTGACCAAGCTTTCCTATCTGCTTGCCCTCCCAGGCGCAACACCGGAATCGGTGGCCCGGGACATGTCTGTGTCCCTGCGGGGAGAACTGACGCAGCATTCTCAGCCCATGTTCCGTCACCCGGAGGGAGGCCTACCGGAACAAGCCAAGATCCTCACCGCGCTGGGCTATGCTATTGCCCAGGGAGATCTGGAGAAGGTGAAGGATATCATGAAGGGCGAGAATAGCTGGGTGCTGAACGATACTGATTACTCGGGGAACACGCCATTGGTGAGTCTCTTATATCCCCCTTCTACCCACAACACTTGAATCGTCCTTCTATTTAATCAATAATACTAATACAGCCCCAGCACATCGCCGCAACGTCGCCCTCGGTAGAGATCCTGCGCTACTTCCTGCTACAGGGAGCATCAGTGCATCTCCGCAACAGCGCGGGCCGGACACCGCTCTTCCTGGCGGCCAACGCGGGCCTGACAGAGCATGTGGTGCTGCTCCGCAAGTCGGGGGCGCATCTCCACGCGGACGAGAGGGCGGTGGCGGAGATGCAGGCACGACAGCGGCCGGGCGTGTGGGCTCTGGCGGGCGTGGGACCCAAGACGATGAAGGAGAGGGATCTGGCGGAGGAGGAGGCTGCGAAGGGTGACGTGACGATCGCTGCTGGGTCTGCGCCAGCTTGACGATAAAGTGTTTTCGTATTAAGCGGGGCCTAGACTTGACAGGAGCTGTCAGATATATATCTACCTATCTAATTCAGGCATTGTCTCTGGTTTGCTTTCGTCATTGTTTTATTACAGCAGTCATAAATAGACTATACTAGAGAGATATTTAGACAGAACTTTCATTCCATAAAGATCTCTATCTATTTTGTCTTTTGAATCCCAGCGCTGGATCACATAGAACTAACTCACTCTACAATGACAATGTCCTAGGAATGGATATAGACAGGAGATAATCTCTCGATATACAGTCTTCCTTTTCCTCCCATACAATATATACTACACTTTTTTTATACTATAGATGAGTCATCCCATAATTATCTCAAATTATACTCTTGAGCAAGTCACTTGCCTACTTTTCCTTCATCCCGTGAACTCTTCCTCACCACTCTCCTCCTAAAACATAATATCTGATAAATACTATAGTCAGGTGGTGTGACCACTGACCACCCCACCCGCTTTCCACAATCCAGTGGACGGTTGTTTTGGCTTTTGGCTTTTCGGCGAGATATCTCCGCGGAAGGCCCGGACCGGTGAGCCAATCAGCGGGCGGCTGTCCCCTCCCTCGTGACTCCGTCCGGCAGAGTATGGACTCCGTAGGGCAGGTCCTGGCGAATAATGTATGGCAACATTTCGACTGGGATCAAGAGGTAGGTATCATGGTTGTATAGATTTGGATGGGGGGTNTGCACACACACACACACACACACACACACACACACACACACA
>NW_013562764.1:0-10888 GCF_000968595.1 Rasamsonia emersonii CBS 393.64 | reverse complement strand
AAGGGTACCACGGCCACCACGGCCGTCACAATGTCCAGGATCAACTCCTTCTTCTTCTGCTCCTCCTCCGTCTTGCCGATCTGCTTCACCTGTGCCATCGAGTCGACCGCCTGCTGCACCATCGCGACGGGCAACGCCAGCACCTGCGCCGCGTCCAGCGCCGTGCCGTTCCACTCCGCCAGCATCAGATCCATCCACGTCGCGTCGATCTTGTCCTGCAGGCTCTGCATGCTGGGCACCGCCTTGGTGAGCAGGTCCTTGGGGTTCGGCACATTAATGTTGTCGGCCTCTTGGGGATACCCGTTCCAGATCCGCCGGATGATAATGCAGCCGTGTTGTTGCCCAACGCAGGAGTTTTCGAAATCCTTCGTGCCGAACTTGACCCACGACTTGTCGATGCCGTAGTCCTGCTCCAGCGCGTTGTAGAATCCGTTCGGATCGACCAGGTCGAAGTACAGCTCGTACGAGCCCGAGGCCAGTGTTTTCTCCGGCAAGGGACACTTCTGCGTCGTGGTGTTGCGGCCATCCACGTTCAACGTGCAATTGAAGTACTGGTTTCCTTTCCCGTTTTTGTAGTCCATGAACGAGTCCAACGCCCCCGGGATCATGCTCTTGACGTAGTCGACGTAGTAGCCGAACAGGTCGTCGTAGCCGTTGTTCACGGCCGAGTAGTTGGCCATGGCCGTGGACAGTTCGTTCGAGAGCGTCTGCACCGCATAGATCTGCGAGCAGTAGGGCGAGTACTTACTGGACGCCTTCGCCAGGTCGGCCAGTGTATTGAACGTCACGCTGAAATCGCAGGGCGCGTCCTCGCCCTGCGACTCATCGCCATCAAAGGCCTTTCCGCCCGAGTAGTCGGCCAGGAGATCCAGGGCCCAGTCAACCGTGCCCCCGAAGTTATGCGACGCGTACCAGCCGAGGCGTTGCCCGTAGCTGTTGAGGGACAGGTACGAGACCCACTGGGTCGAATCGTAGATCAGGATATCGCTCATGTCCGAGAGCTGCTCCTGCTGGACGGTCGTGTTGTACAGGTCCGGCTCGTTGGCCTGCGAGATGATCTCCTGGATCTCGTAAAACGAGAGATAGCCTGGTGTCTGGGTGCAGGGTCCTGGCCATGCCCCCGAATCGGGCCCCGTGAAGGTGCAATTGGGGCCCCAGCAGCCCGCCTGGCTCATCTGGAAGCTCCGCCCGTACCAGGCCTGCCCAACGATGACTTTGCTGGCAGGAACGCCCGCTTTGGTGATCATGGCCAGGGCATATTGCGTTTCGGTCATGTTGACGTGGGATCGAAGACAGTTGCCCTTCGGACAACCCGGGCTGTAGTACAGATGGTCAGTCCTGAGGGCAGTCCTAGCGGACAGTTCTCGCAACGTAGATAGAGATCACTTACTCGACATTTTTGTTACCATAATCCCACTGCCCGTGCAGGTCATAGGTCATGTAGATGATGTAGTCGACGACATCGCTGATCTCTTTGATCGGAAACCCCTTGAGGTACCAATACGACGCGGGCGCGGCGATGGACACGGACTTGCCGCTGGGAAGAGCAGCGCGAACCTCCTTCAGAAAGGCTAGATAGTTGGGGCCGTCGCTGGGGCTGCCCGGGGGAATCCCCGGGATGTCCGTGGCACCGGGGTACTCCCAGTCGAAGTCGACTCCATCCAGATTATTGTCGACGATGAACTGAGACAGCGGATTAGCAAAAGGGCCTGGATAAGACACAAGCGGGTAGGTCTTCGTACCTTTGCTACGTTCTTAGCAAATTGACTCCTTTGTGCCTCCGTCACGCCGTTCCGGAAGATAGGGTAACTGTCCGCGGAGGTCGAGAACGACCACCCGCCAAAGGACAGGATCCGTTTGATGCCTTTCAGGTTCACGAATTCCTTGAACACGTTCTGGTATTTGCTGACGTCGACCTGGTAGTCGCTGGTGATGTTTGCGAAGGCATAGTGCTGGAGTTACAGTCAGCGAGTGGAAGTTTCCAAACAAGACTTGAATGCCCGGTTCAAGAGCAATTGAAACGATACATACCACGTGTGTGTAGGTAGACGTATCAACGTCGGAGGGCTAGATCGAAGAGTCAGCCATGGTTTCACGTTCCCCCTCAAAAAAAAATTTGGGGGTCCTTACGGCCATGTGCAGGCAAGGCCTGTCCCCATTAAAGGCCTCAAAATAGCCTACTCGGAAGAAATTCTTCGGCTGAGCATTATTGTTGGTTATGTTGGTCCCGCAGTTGGAGATGCACCCGTTGCTGCCAGGCTTCGCCGTCCCCGGGGCCCCCGTGCTGGCCGGGTCCGGGGTACAGAAGTCGGGCGTGATGCCGCACTGGCCCCAGATATCGCAGCACGCATTGAGCGGGCATGGGTTCAGATCTGCCAGGACTGTGCCGTTGGTCGGCTTCTTCGTGCCGGGCACCTGCGGCCCACAGACGGCGTTCTGGATGGGCGCTGGCATGGGCGGATCCCCCTCGCTGAGGCAGATGACCTGGCCGACCATGAGGTGGTCACAACCCTGCCAGCCCCAGGTGTGGTTGTTATAGGCCTCGATCTGGTTCGGTGTCATGTTGTGTGCGGTCGCGATATTAGCGCACACGTCGCCGGTCTTGACGGTGTACGAAAAGCAGGAACCGTCTGCATTCTTCTTGGGCGAAAAGTCCGGTAAGGACCCGGAAGAGCAGCAGACGTATTGACCGGGCTTGAGCGTGTTGCAGAAGTTCAAACCAGGGTTGTATTTTTGCAGGTCGGCCTGGGAGATGCGGCATCGCTGGGCGAGGGAGGAGCAGCCATCCCCGGCATTGACTTGAATATAGGAGCAAGTATTACCCCGAGGATCCAGGGACCTCTTTGTGGCGGAACTCATCGGCGATGGCAGGATCATTGCAACGGCCGTGTTAGGCCAGACTTGCTCCCCATCGAATCCGGCCAGGCACTTGGCCTCGTTCCAGCTTCGAAGTGCCTCCTGGACGGCGGAGACATTTCCTGTGGTGTCGGCGAACACCCCGAATATCTGACTGCCGATATTGCCGCACAGCTGGGCTGCCAGGCGGTCCGGTAATCCTGATCTTGCATTGCCATAATCGATGAACTTCTGGATGATGTCGGCGGCGCTGAGTTTCTCGATCTCCGAACCCACATACATGCCCACCACGGCGTTTCCCGACTGGGCAAAGAGAATGCTGCTGCTCTCTTCGCAATTTGCCTCGTCTTGTTGGAGAGCAGAACGCAATTGCTCGGCTGCCGAAGCAACCTGGGTTGAGACGCCTGCATCGGTCTTCCCCCACCAGATAAGCTGGATGTCGGCTTGCGTTTGACTGGTCTTGTGGCCACAGGTCGAGGTTGCCCTCCTGACAGTCGTGTCAGAGCTTGGTGCTGCGACACAGGCTCGCAGGGCAACATGCGCGTTTTGGTTTTGCACCGGGTTGTAGATGTTCAGGTCGAAGAGGGTTGGCTCGTTGCAGTCCTGGAGGGCGTTGATGTCATGGTAGTATGTCCAATTGGAAGGTTCAGGCCCTGAAACGCTGCATGGCAATGGACAGCGTGAGAGGGTCGAGGAAAAGGCTGAGCCTTGCCGGATGATAGCAGCGAAAGAAGTGCCAAAGACCAGGCTGGTGAGTCTCATCTTGGAGTATCACTCGTCCAGAGACGACGGAGGTCAGGAGATGACTGCAACGAGGGCTCACGATGGAAAGATGAAGGCACAAATAGGCCGACGGGCCCCCGGATCGGACTGTCTGGACTCGAGCAGAATAACAGGTCGCTCCAACATGGCTTCTTTCGTAGAATGATAATGCGTTTCAGATTTCCTAATAATAGAACGATAATTGGCCCTTCTTCGTTTAGCAGACAACAATTCGAGAGGGATTTTATGAAATGACTTGCAAAGCGCAGGACGAGCGGATGGTCCATCTCGGCGTTTCATGTTGTGTTATGTTATGTTGGGGGCCCTGACGGCTGAAGGGGGAAAGCACACGATGATTGAGAATACCGCGATAGGAAATAAGGTATGAACGGTGAAGGAATAGGGAATGAGATCATGCCCGACCTTCTTCTTGGCATGTTGGGAGCGGGCGCTTAATTCGCGATCGCGATGCCTTAAAGTGCAGGCCTGGCGGGGGTCTAGAAAATTCGTCCGCCCCCAACTTGTCGGGGATCTTTTCAGCATCCAACTGCCGCTGTCTCTGTGCGGCCATGCAACAGCGGCATTTTCGTTGCTTCCTGCCCAATGGTGAGTGTGATGTCCCTGACCCGGGGCATCTAGACCGGCGTAAGTCGACAGCGAAACAGAAAAAAAAAAAAGAGAACCGCTGCGTTTCATCTTCGTCCAGCCAATGTATAGAACCATCATGGGCTCAGTGTTGGTTTCCCTTCCTCATCATGCCGTCTCTCGGGCTGGGGCAGGGAAATGCTGAGCTAGTGCTCCTTCTGATCACTCTCGGATCCCCTCCAGAAGCCATTCAAATTGCTGCTGGTCCCTCCCTACCGGCGCCGTATCCGGACCGCTGTTGAGCATCGCCCGTCATGAAGCTTCAGCTGCTGTGCCTGTTCTCCCTCGTTTCTTCCGTGCTGGCCTCGAAGGGCGCTGGCCCCTACCAGACCGTTTTCTTCTGGTACGCCTACCGCATGGAAATCGAGGCGTTTGGCGAAGCCACCGTGATCGCGCCCAAATGCCCCAGCCCTTGCGATTTCGACACGTTCATCAAATACATCCAGAAAGAGCCGAAACTGGATCGAAAGGGACGGCCGATCGGGAATATCACTCCCTTCACGGGCAGCACTGGCATCGGCAACAACCTCGAGCCAGACGTCGAGACCGCGGTCGACAAGCTGAATGCCGTGGGCTACCAGAGCGTGAATTCGGTGAACAAACTCCTGCCTGGTACCTTTCCCAACGACGATCGAGCGCCGGGATTACCCTTGATCCTCGACCCTATGGTGCAACGCATCCAGGAGGCTCGCCAAAAGCTCGGAAACAACGCGAAGGCGGCCTCGATCCTGTCGAAACTGCAAGAGTGCATGGCGGGCGTGTCTTCGGCCCGGAAGCAGGAAAACGCCAAGAATATCATAGATGCCTTCAATAAGGAGAAAGATAAGCGGAAATACACCTTTGAAACCAAAACCATGACAAAGGAGTCTAAGGACGGCACCAAATATACGGCGCTGGACACGGAGCAGATGCTCGCGGACAACCAGAACGCGAAGGAGAATGTGAAGAAGTTCATCCAGAACTTCGTCACCGATTACAACTCGGGCAAGATACAAGGTGCCAACAACCCAAAGGGCCATTTCATCGCCATCGAGGCTTGCGAGCAGGTGAGGAACACCCTGGAGTCGCCCCTGCCGTGCACGTAGTGGGTGGAAATGGGGTCAAGGGTCGACGGAGCAGGTAGAGGGGGCGTCGTTGTTCTCGGATGGTTCTGGGTGAGTCAGCGGCGCACGGATCATGTTGGCTAGGCATGTGGATAGATAGATTTAGATCGATAGATAGATATTAATAGCACTCACTGAATGTAAATGGCCGTTGTGTGTGATCTTGCTTCTCCCAGCTGGGGGAGAATTGGCCGCCAACGCAACGCGTATACCCAACGAGGAAAGAGCCTAATAGTGCAGCTCGAGCCGCCGCGAGCCTCTGCACCGGCATGGGATTTAATGCCTCGTGGGCGCCCGCCAACTTTCTCTTGATGCTTCTTCTCCCATCATTCCTCATGCTGGTCTTCGTTCTGTAGTCGCGCGTGCTACACCGTGGGCGGCGGGGCATCCGTCCTGTTCCAGTGACCAGTCCCGTGACAAACACCTGCCGTGTTCAACATGGCCAGCGAGTTCCACCTCTTTCCCAAGCTCCCCGTCGAGCTGCGACGCGCCATCTGGAGACACTGCCTCCCCTCGCGCGTCGTGGAACTCGACATCCCTTACAACGAGCTCGTCGGCAAGGGGACGACCTGCCAGCTCGCGCACACCACCTCGCGCAACACACGACCCCCAGTCATTTCCCGAGTATGCCACGAGTCGCGCGAGGTGGCCCTGGAGGCTTACGACGAGGACTCTGATTCTGACCCCGACCAACCGGGGTGGCTGGCGTCCAACACCACCGAGGGCGTGCTGTGGCTGCGCCCGTCGACCGACATCGTCCACCTGAACTGGTGGCCGGCTTACAGCGGCCTCTACGACAGCGCCGGCGAGCCAATCCCGTTCTTGCTGTGGCTGGCGGCCAGAAGCAGGGGTGCGTCTATCACCGCAGATCTGCTGCATGGCTTTGATAGCGAGTACAAGGGGGGGTACCACAATGAAAGCTTTCCTCTTCTCGAGGGCAGGAAGGATTATCTGGTCTGCCTGAAGATGGTCAGCATCCACGTCTCGATGGCCCGGGCCCTCGACTCCGGTCTCTTTGGCCGACTGGGCGAGGAGCCCATCCAATGTGTGGATGCATTTGATGAAGACACGATCCGGAAATACCAGCAACTGTGGACTCTGGCGGCCCCGCCGGAGGACCGCGAGCCCGCGGAATTCTTTGAGCTCGTCGAGACAAACCGTCTTAGGGAGCGGATTCAGCAATGGAGTGAGGCGGTAGAGAAGCTATGGCTGTGGAACAAGTACTTTCAGGCTCAGAATGAGGAGTTCCCCGGGATTGACGATCCCGACGCAATCTGGCTGCGTCCGTCGGACGAAGAAGATGATGATGATGACCCTGATCCACTCAGCAGCGGCGTCGGGCCCCGATACTCTCCCAACAAGGGCCATCCCTGGGTCAAAGAGATCTTGGAAGCAATGCCACGCTTCCGTCCGACGATCATGTTCCGACATTGTGTGCTGAAATGCTGGCTGTCGGACCCGCTGAAGAAGGGGACCCTCTAGCAGACATCTAGAGAGACCATGGCCCTGGATTCTACTCCTTCAGACCAGCCCAAGTTGGAGGAAGACCAGAAGCAAGGCCTTCGAGCAAGGATGAACCTCTTCCTAGAAGACTTTTTGAATGCAAAATCCAGGGTATTCGAAAAAAAAAAAGGCGTCAAGCGACTGGAGTGTACATAGATGGATGTACAGTACATACAATTTACTGCTTGGGATTTCGATCAACATGTTCAGGATGTCCATTTCTTGTCTAGCCAGACCTCTGTCTGTTTCGGGTTGGACCAATCACAGCCCAATATGCCAGTTTATTGCGGGTTAGGTCGGGGAGACAGCACTCAGTAAAATTGTAGATAGGAAAAATACGTATAATAATTGCTCAGAGAGCTATTGTTGTATAGATTTGAGTCTCTGGTAGCCCTATATTTCTTTCTCTCTTCTCTAGGTAGGGTGTTGTGCAAAATGAAATGTTCTACTCTCAAATGGACCCTAGGGGTCAATAAGCTGCGTTCTTATCTACAGTTCATAGTAATGATCTTAATCTGGCAGAGTGATCTGTCAAGTATCCGGGACAATTATAACAAAGAAAGATTTCCACCTATTTTCACGACATGACTCTGCCGATGGACTCTCTTGGATTGAGGCGAGACTTCCGTTGCAGACATCCCAGAATGGAAGGCGCGAGGGATCGAGATCTCCGTCTGCAACCAGACAACCGCTGCGGACTGTACTTCCTTCAGATCATGGCCATCTCCAAATACTGAGAACCACCGTATATTGCAAATTAACGTGCATTGCTTCCTCCTGCAGTGACAATCATAGCATCTTCCGCGAGCATGCCGCTTAAGAACATCACCAACATCTATCCCAGCCCCGAGACACGGCCGGACAGTACTCATAGCAATTCCCTACCGTCGAGTACCTGCACTGACGATCTCCTGCCTGTGAGGGAAGCATCAAGCACATGTCCAAGCATCACTGATAGAAAGTCTAGTTTCCCTGCGTTCGAGCACGGTGCCACTGCGAACTCGTTAGTCGGACCGACGACAACAGTGACACGTCCGAGTCTGTATCTTTCCACGGGTCGATCTCGCTGCGGCGTCGACATGCTGAATATTTCCATCGTCCGCCCGTCTTGAATTCCTATGCCCGGCTTGGGAACAGTTCGAGATCGGCAAATGACACTCCTTACTCATTCTTCCAATTGGATATCCTGGGGGAGAGCGAGTACTGTGATCAGTGCCGGTTCTGCGCCTACAAAGGACGATGGTGCGGTAGAGGGCCGGCGGGGAAGACGCTGGGCACCTGGCCCAATTCACATCTTCCTCGAAGTGCCTCCGAGGTCGACATCAGCTGTTACGAGAAGCAGCTGAAATCAATTAATGCCACCTGGGTTCAAGAGCCGTTGATCGTTGGCGCGGCAAAAGTGGCAAATGACGAGAATGCAAATCCTCGTGAACCCTATCCCCCTGGGGTGTTCGTAAGTGATCCGTTTCCTTGAACTGACATCTGGCTGATGTTAACAGAGGAGTATTTTGACCGCGTCGAGAGATTCACTCCCAACTGATATCTCGTACTCTCCAAGAGATGATAGGGCTGCTTCTCAAGAGAGCCTCCGAAAAGCCCGAACGTTGCCTCAAGCCTCCGCCGAGGGCTGTACCCGTCTGAGGTTATACAGGGATATCAGACTGGGACTGGGTGAGACTTGGGCTATCCAGGAAGGGTCGCTTGTCATCTGCTTGCAGTCGGGGTATACGGATTTGAACCGTGACCCAATCCCAAAGGATGAGTTTGAGCTTGTGTATGGGGATGTTTACATTGTCTGCCGTTTGTATGCAGACATGTGGGCCCTTTGTGCTCGTCTTTCGTTGGACTCTCCAGTCACAGCATCATCAATCCACAGAGAGACCGGCGTGGTAGCCAAAGGCTTCGAAAATATCAAGTTTCTCCCCCTTTGCGCTGTGACTTTGGCGGCCAATTTTAGCGCTTTTGATAGGCGCTGTGCCAGTTACAGGAAGAGACATCCAAATTCGGGTATTTTTCCTAGCGGAGGACTTCGTATCACTCCCCCAGAACGGTCTCACAGCCTTGTTGCAAGCAAAGAGATTTTTCAGAGGCTGCGCCCAGAGATTCAGCTGCCGAGTATTGTCTTTGAAGTCTGCAACGGCTTCTCTGAACTCAAGAGTGGAACAGCATGGACACCGCTGGACCATCACGTCCAAAAAAACACGTTGAATGCAACAGACAGTGGTAAACAACCGGAAGGGCGCAGGACGTTGAAGAAGATGTGGAGCAAGCTGAGGTCGTCAGATTTAAACCGAGCCTCAGAGCCTGGCAAAGATCCTTCACCAGCGAACTTCTGTCTGCAGCGAAGCCAAACCCCATCTTTGGACAAGAAGATATGCTCTCTGCAGAAGCAGTTGTCGGCTTTGCAAAAGGAGATAGACGCGTCGAAACAAGCTACTCTAGCAGAGCAGCGAGGGCATGTGAAACAGCGCCGAAGTATTCGCGATTTCTTCTTCCGCTCGGATCGGAGGCCGAAACAGGAGATACCTTCTGGATCGGGCAGTAGTTCGGAAGAGAAGGAAGAAAGGTGAAGCATATGAAGATGATATTGATAGTTGTGAACTTGTACTGTTAGGTTGTGTTTAGTAAGTAACAGTATAGAGGTCTGTATACTGAATGAACTGTATGAATTAGATAGGTACGTTCAGACATATTATATGGTTGTACACAATCTGTTCATCCTAGGTAATGACCATCAACATCTGTACTTTGATTTCAATACCATTCTACTGGCTGTTTTGTTCGACTCTCTTTAGATCTTTCGCTTCATAAATAACTAATTAAATAGCATACATGATCGTATGTCGTGATCAAACTGTTAATAATATATTGTATCTTATCCGTTCGTATGCACATGATCCATCCGCCGTACGTGGTGGTAGGACATAAGTCATACCTCATATATCGTTAGGTTCGCTTTTCCTTTCTCCTGCCAGTCTCCTCGGGACATCCTTTCTTAAATTTAAATCAAAAGTGGTAGTCGAAACTGAAGCTTCAGAAACTGAAGCTCGCGATCGATCGATTGAGTTTGGCGCGCGCGCGCCGGGGGGGGGATTACATTTCTCATTTATTTGGAATGATAACATACAGACAGGCGGATATCATCGAAAGCAGGTTTTTCTTTTTTTTCTTCTTCTTTTTTTTGTTTCGTTTCATTTTCTGCGGAGAAGTCAGTTCATTATTATCCTCAAATTAAGAGAGATGGAGGGATGTATGTATATATAGCCAACCACAAGCCTCTCAACTCAGATTTGGATTGTGAACTTAGCTATGTTTGTATATATTCCGAGATATATCCCTTCTTCCTTCCTTCATTCATTGTCATGTGTCTCGTTGTCTTTTTGCCTTGGCTGGCTTGATTTCTGTGCAGTACATACGGATGTATGTGTGTAGTGGACTTCAGAAAGTGGGATGGGTTTTTTTTGAAGACATTATATTATATGTTATATATATACTAGTTCCATTCCCAACCCCCTTCTTCTCAAAATGAGAATTTTTTTGTAGGAGGGTTTGTGTACATTCCTGTTCATGAGGTTCTTTATTAAAAGAAGTATTATTTTTGTCACAAAAGAGTCAAAGTTCGGATATGAAAGACAGACAAGCAGACACGACAAAGGAGAGATAGATCATGTAATGTACTGTACATACATACACAACCATAAAGGAACTTGATTTTATACAATGAAGAGAGAGAAAAAAAATATTTTAACCCCTTGAGAGGTTTCAAGTCTAGTACAGAGGCAGGAGAAAGATAGGAGAAGAGAAAGAAAGAAAGAAATCTTTATTTCTGAAATAGGCAGGTGGGCAGGGCATAAAGCTACAATATGCTGAAGAAACAAAGCTTCACCTGACCAGACCAAACCTCATGCACATACCATATCTTTCCAAACCTCAAAGCCGGAAAATCTGATGCTGGAGAGAATGCTCACTCAGTTGGGAGGGGCTACCTACTCTGCTATTCCTTTACCAAACCTACAAAA
>NW_013562765.1:0-10069 GCF_000968595.1 Rasamsonia emersonii CBS 393.64 | reverse complement strand
CCGGAAGGGCATCTCCGGCCTGGCCCTCACCGAGGCTACCGGACTCGACGAGAACGCCCTGGAGGATATGCGTGCGGCCTTTGGCGATGGCACGGATTATCTCTTCGCTCTCGAGATGGAAGAGGAAGAGGAAGAGCGCGAGATGGAGGAAGAAAAGCAACTCGACCTCAAGGATGTGTTCGAGCCATCGCTGCTGGCGGAGAAGATGTTGACGGACGAAGACAATGAGATCCGATTCACCGACGAGCCTGAACGCCACCAGATCGCCCGCAAACCGTACAAGCACGTCACCCTCAGCGATGAAGAGTTCCGTGAGGAGGCCGGATGGATAGCGAATATGATGTTGCTGAAGAAGCGTATCGAACCAGAACTCCGGGAGCCTTTCCAGCGTTCCGTGACCAAGGTGCTCGAGTTCATGGTCACGGAGGATTGGGAAGTACCATTCATCTTCCAGCATCGCAAGGACTATCTGATTCACGCCGCTAAAGTGCCGGTCTCTCCGGACCCTAATAATCCAGATGCTCCGCAGTACACCATCAAGGCTCAGAAACTACTCAACATGACGGATCTGTGGGACATTTTCGACCTTGACCTCAAGTTCCGTGCCTTCATCGACAAACGGCATCACGTGCAGAACATCTACGATAAGCTCCAGAGCGTCATGAAAATCAAGGATGACATCATCGAGGACATGCTCCCGGCTGCCACGACGATGGAAGAACTCCAGGATCTTCAGGAATACGTACACTTCCAGTATGGGCCCCAAATCAAAGACTTGTCCTTGATGGGGAATGGCACGAACGGCACGAATGGTACGGAGGGTGCGGATGGCGCAGATGGCGCAGATGGTGTTGATGGCACCGAGGCCAAAGGTGAAACACCACTCCGCCGCAGAACCGGAGCGAAAAGTTTCTTTGATCGCGTCAGAAACAGTAATGTCTACAATCTCGTACGCGCCTTTGGAATCACCCCCGATGCTGTCGCGCAGAGAGCTCTGAAAAAGGGCCGTGGACAGTACACCGAAGACCCCGAGAAGCCGCCGGAGGAGGTAGCGGACAGCCTTCTGGACACGGACTTCACGAACGCGTCCAAGGCCCTAAAAGCCGCCAAAAGCATGTTTGCCGAGGAACTGGTGATGAGCCCCCGGATGCGCAAAGTCGTCCGCCAGGAATGCTACATGAAGGGCGTGGTCGACTGCTACCGCACCGACAAGGGCCTCCGACGGATCGACGAAGAGCACCCTTACTACGAGTTCAAGTACCTGCGCAATCAGCAACTCACCGACATCGCTCGCCGTCCTGAGCTGTTCCTGCGTATGCTGAAGGCCGAAGAAGAAGGCCTCGTCCAGGTCAAGGTCCGTTTTCAGGACTTCGACCGGTACCGGGAGAGCCTGTATGCCCACATCGAATCGGACAATCTCAGTGAAGTTGCCGAGGCCTGGAACCGTGAGCGGCGCGAGGTAATTGACATGGCACTGTCCAAGCTGGAGAAGGTTATGAACCGCAGCGTCAAAGAGAACCTTCGGCAAGAATGCGAGAACCATGTGGCCAAGGAGTGCCGGGAGGTGTTCTCTCAGAAGCTCGACCAGGCTCCATACAAGCCCAAGGGGATGGTCCTGGGAACAGTACCTCGAGTGCTTGCTGTGACAAGCGGGCGGTGCCGGATGAATGGTGAAGGCTACATCCAGTGGGCTTGGGTGGAAGAAGACGGTCGTGTGGTGGAAAGCGGCTTGTTTGAGGACCTGCGAACGGGTGACAAGGATCGTCATATGAAGGAAGGCAAGGACGTGGCCACCTTCGTGGAGCTGGTTGAGCGGCGGCGCCCGGACGTCGTTGCGGTGTCTGGCTACCATCCTGACACCCGGAAGCTCTACAAGCAACTTTGCGATATCATTGACAAGAAGGATCTCCGCAGTGCCCCCTACACCGATGAAGACGACAAAGAGGTCAGTGATCGGCTGGAGGTTGTCATCGTCAATGACGAGACCGCGCGGGCATATTCCGCTAGCAAGCGGGCGAGGGAGGAGTTCCCGACGGCACGGAACTCGTTGTTCCCTTACTGCGTTGGTCTGGCCAGATACATGCAGAGCCCCATGAAGGAGTACGCTGCCCTTGGGAAGGACGTCGTCCAAATCCAGTTTGCGTCTGGACAGCAGTACGTCTCGGAGGATCTCCTTATGCGGCATTTGGAGACTGCCCTGGTGGACATGGTCAATCTCGTCGGTATCGATATCAATGAGGCGGTCACCGACAGCTCCACAGCCAGTCTGCTGCCTTACATTTGCGGTCTGGGTCCGCGGAAGGCCTCCCATTTGCTGAAGATTATCAACATGAACGGCGGCGTGGTGAATAACCGGGTTGAGCTCCTTGGTGTCAACGCCCAATATCCGGCGATGGGTGTGAAGGTGTGGAACAACTGTGCCAGTTTCCTGTATATTGACTGGGAGAACGCCGATCCGGACGCCGACCCTCTCGACAACACTCGTGTCCATCCAGAAGACTACGACATCGCACGCAAGATGGCGGCGGACGCGCTGGAGCTGGACGAGGAAGATATCAAAGCCGAGACGGACGAAAACGGCCAGGGCGCGATTGTCCGGAAACTGTTCAAGGAAGAGGCGCAGGACCGGGTGAACGATCTGATTCTGGAGGAATACGCGGAGCAGCTGGAGAAGAACCTCAACCAGCGCAAGCGGGCCACCTTGGAGACGATCCGGGCGGAGCTGCAGCAACCGTACGAGGAGCTGCGGAAACAGTTCGCCTTCCCTAGCACCGATGAAATCTTCACCATGCTCACTGGCGAGACGTCCGAAACGCTCCGGGAAGGCATGGTGGTGCCCATGTCCATCAAGCGGATCACACACGATCACATCGAGGGCATTCTCGATTGCGGTATTGACGTGATAGTGCCGGAGGCGCACATGACGGATCGCCACGACCGGTCAGCCCGGGATCTCTACGAGCTACACCAGTCGGTGCTGGGCAAAATCCTCTATCTCAACCGCAAGAACTTTACGGCCAATATGTCGCTCCGTGAGGACCAGGTCAGCCACCCGTTGAAGAAGACGGTCGATCGCGCGCCAGGCGAGTGGGACGAGCGACAAGAAGAGGAGGATCGGAAGGCGCTGCAGGAGACGACCAAGGTGGAGAATCGCTTCATGCGCGTGATCAAGCACCCGCTGTTCCGGCCGTTCAATTCAGCGCAAGCGGAGGAGTACTTGGGAGGCCAGAGCCGGGGCGACTGCGTGATCCGGCCGTCGTCCAAGGGGCCAGATCACTTGACGGTGACGTGGAAGGTGGCGGATGGTGTGTACCAACACATCGACGTGCTGGAGCTGGACAAGGAGAACGAGTACGCGGTGGGACGGATCCTGAAGATCGGAGGAAAATACACGTACAGCGACCTGGACGATTTGATTGTGAACCATGTACAGGCGATGGCCAAGAAGGTAGAAGAGATGATGAACAACGACAAGTTCCACAACACCACCCAAGCCGCAACTGGTAAGCCGTCTACTTGCCTATCTTGTTTTCTGTCAGATGCTAACAAATAACAGAGGAGTGGCTGAAGACATACACCAAGGCAAACCCGAAACGATCCGCCTACGCCTTCTGCATCAACACAAAGTATCCGGGATACTTCAACCTGTGCTTCAAGGCGGGGCAGAACGCGTCGCTGCAGTGCTGGCCGGTGAAAGTGATTCCGCAGGGCTACGAGCTGCAGCGCAACCCGTATCCGGACATGCAGGCGCTGTGCAACGGCTTCAAGTTGCTGTTTACTAATATGCTGGCTGGGAAGCGGCGGTAGATGTCACCTCGACAAGAAAGAATTTTTCAACTTTTCAACTTTTCAACTTGGGTTTGGGTTTGTTTCTTTTTATTCTGCTGGTTGCATTATGTTCGGGTAGCATTAGCGATTGAAATACCTCGTGTTTGTATTGATTTTTTTTCTTATGTTTGCACTGTACTTTACGAGCATTGCAGAAATAATAAATAAAGAAATGAATAAAATCTTCTCTAATCTAATCTAATTATTTTTTTTCACCGTAGACTGAAGCAAGCTTGCTTCATCTTAACTACCTAAGTCTGACTAAACAATAAACAATAAACAAACTAAACAATACTCAGTCCGGGGATACCTAGGTGTATCTCATCCCTCTACATAGCAGAGAAGTAAACTCCATGTTTAATAATATAGTATTAGTATAGTCACCCCTAACTAACTAATTAATTAATTACGCCTTTTTTTTTAAAAAAAAAAACTCTCTGATAAAATTGCCAACAACAAGAACCGACAAACAGCATAGCATAGCATAGCATAGCATAGTAGCATGCTCCTTCCTTCCTTTAATATTAATAACCCTTCCCTCTGACGAACGATGAACGATGTCGTGTCGATGTGCTGTCGATTCAACTCGATTCAATAAATACTGTTATTAAACAGTCCACAAGATAAGACAAGACAAGGCAAGGCAAGACAAGACAAGACAAGACACCTATCTATCTAGATTGATGATAATTACTAGATAGATAGATAGATATTGGATAGATGTCGTGTCCTGCCCGGCACTACCGATTGCAGGAAGTAAGTAAGTAATAGCTGTAGCAGCAGCAGCAGTAGCAGCAGTAGCAGACAAAAAAGAAAAAAAGAATACTCTCCAAGCGGACCTCATAACTATATTCCTTTGAACCCTGAAAGGAATATATAATCCTCGCGAGACCACTTCGAATACGCAGTAGAGGTAAATGGTAATCATATACGGCTACATGGCTACATATGCTACAGAGATGGAAACGGACGTGAAAGATATCAAGGAATCTCTGATTAATAAATCTCGCGATTGCAAAAATGAAACGTCTACGTATATATGTACCAGGAGATATCACTGTCAGACTGCCGTCAGGTATGATACATTACAGCTTAAAGATGGGAACGACGCCATTCCACTCCCCCCGGCTGCGCTCCTCCCAATATCCGTCCTTGCCCGTCTTCAACCGCCAGATCACCTCATCCCCATGCGGCTCTTGCACCCGCGTGAACCACCGCGGCCGATACGTCGCTCCCCGTGCCTCCATCTCGCGCCGCCGCTCGCGCTGCTTCTCCTCCAGCTTCGCCTTCAGCTCCTCCGCTGTGTCAGGATCGCCGTCCTCCAGCGCCCGCTGGTCCGGCCGCAACCGCGAGTCCGTCGGCGGCAGCTTCCCCTGCTCGATCGGCGTCACCTCGTTCAGCGTCGCCGCGAACACCGGGAACCCGTACCGTTTCGCCGCCTGGTCCACCAGCGAACCAACCGCCCAGATCGTCTTGTTCGTCGTCGCCCCGTGCTCCGTCAGCTGTAGCGAGCCCGTCCACGTGCCCGCCAGCCCCAGAGGGAGCTCGTTGCCGTGGATGTCAAACGCCTTGACGCTGACCTCCTCGCTCCGCCCAGAGAACATGCCCCCCGTCTTGAACGTTGTCACGCTCTTTTGGCCCGTCGTCTCGTTAACGACGACCATCTCGCCCACCGGCTCGACGTACTTCTCGCCGGCGATAATATTCCGCAGAAACGAGGTGGCATTTCCCCAGCTGAAGCGCTCGCCGCTCCCGTGCAGCGTCAGCCGCACTTTACCTTCCGTGACGATCTCAGCGGACTTCCCCCAGAATTTCTGCGTCGGCATTGGCGATTGCGTCAAACTCCAGTCCTTGCCGTCGGCGTGGTAGGCCAGCTGCACCGGCCGATGCGACACCTTCTCCGCGATCAGCCGGAACCCGCGGTCTTCGCGGACGAGCTCAAACGTCTCACCGAGCATGGGGTTGAACGGCTTCCGGATCGCCCGCTCCTTCACCCGGTTCGACGACAGGCTCGACAGCGCAAACGCTGTCACGTAGATGAGCCGCTCCAGGCCATCCGTCGCGCTCGCCGCCCGGTCCAGGAGCGTCGAATATTCCATGCATTCCGCAGCTCGTTGAAGCAGCGACAATGGCTCATTAGCCGTCACCGGCATCGAAATCGCCGACAGATCCTTGCCCACGTTCTTCCGCAAGAATCCAATCAAACTCGGCGGCTGCATGACCGGCGCTGGGACGATGTTTCGACGCTGTACGGGGTTCAGCGGCAGAGGAGCCAACGACTTGGGTTTCGAAGGGAAGAGCAACGACGAATTGTCCAGCCGGAGACCCTTCCGGGTGAAGCTGTCTCCGTCGTCCACATCACTGCCCGTCAGAGAGTCGGCATCGTCCACGACCTCCTCCTCCTCGTGCTTTTCCGCCTCTTCCTCCGAGTCGTGCTGGATCGTGAGCAGCGGAGACATTGGGCTGGGGCCGTCTTCGGCATCAAAAAACTCCTGCGACATATCTGATTCCATGCTGACACGGGACGGCACGGCAGAGACTGATGGATGCCGCCGGTGTTTGCTTTCAGCAATCAAAGCGGAGAACTCAGCCACGACGCTATCGAGATCCCGCAGCACAGCCATGAGATGCTCGTGAATGTCATCCTCGTAGTCCGGATGGCTAATGACGCTCCTCGGCTTTCTGTCGCCGATAACAGATGCATTGTCGCTGGCCGCACTGGGGACAGTTAGAGGTGTAGACGTAGGAGGTCGCTTCGCCGCGGCGGCGTTGTTGTTGTTGTTGTTGTTGTTGTTGTTGTTGTTAACCTTCCGTTTCCAGAATGGCCGCCTCTCCTTGGCATCAAAGTAATCTTCCCCCCCTCCTGAAGGCTCCGAGGGACTGGGATGGGGGCTCTGGGAGCGGCCGCGTCGTTCAGAAGTCGCCAAATTGGTCGAACTGAAATATTTGGGATCCGTGTCCTTGGCCAGCCGTCGCACCGCATCCCTCGTACCCGAGACTTTGCTCACTAGACTCTCGATCTGCTCCCATTCCCGGTCCTCCGCCGGATTAGGGACGGCGCGCTGCGACGCGTTGGGGGGAATCTGGAGGAGAGGAGAAGTCGCGTCGGAAGGACGGTCCTCTGTCGACTGCTTGGCGGCCTTTTCAAGCGCCGTCTTCCATGCCGCGAAATCCTGGTCATTGGTGGCCCGGAGATGCCAGATCTCGGCGCCGGAGTCGATCGAGAACTCGCGCCTCTCCGCGTTGGTTGCCACGGCCGCCAGCTGCAGGGGAATGGCGCCGCGCAGAGCGGACGAGTTGCGGTCGTGATAGTAGGACAGAGTCGAGGAAGTGAAGTCGAGCGAGAAAAACCGCCGGGCCCAGCCCTGGTGACGCTTCCTCCGTCGCTTCTGCAGCACTCCGGTATGGACCGTGGCAGAGATGCCGTTGGACGAAGTGGCGCTGCCGGGGCGCTTGGTCGGTTTCCCGCCCGACACATTGCGCCCTTTGGCCTGGGGATGGGCCAGCGTATCGCTGGAGCCATTGGTGACGGGGTTGAGCTTGGGCGAGACGCGGTGGCCGGCGCTGCCAGCGTTGTTTGCCGCTGCCAGCGCCTGCGAGTGATGGACCTGGTGGCCGGACTGCGGAGGCATGGCGGTCGGGTAGGTCAGGAGGACGAGGGTGGCGGTCTTGGAAGTCTGTTTGGAGAAGGTGTTGTCGAACACGAGGGCGTAGTTGCCGCCCTCGTGGGCCGGGACATCATAGGTGCCCTGGGAGATCTTGTCGGCCTCGCATTTCCCAATCCACTGGATGGGCTTGAGGCCGATGCCTCGCAGCTTGTCGATGACGGCGGACTGATGCGGATGGTCGCTGGACTCGACGCTGTGGGAATCGGAGGTGGGGGCGGCGGACGAGGAGGAGGCCAGCTGGCCGGGATGCTTGAAGATGCCGAAGTTGAGGGACTTTTTGTGAGGCTGGATGCTCCAGGAGATGGTGTGGTCGCCCTTGACGTTGACCCAGCGCACGAGGTACGACTGTGGGGGAGGAGCGGACGTCAGCTTTGCCCTTTTTCACCCAAAAGAACGCTCGCTCGAGCGCGTGTGGACGCGATGAAGACGTACTTTGCTGTGGATCTCAAGCTCTTCCATGCCCGCCATGATGGCGCGGTGCCTGTCAGCGCGGACAGGCAGGACAGCAGCGGAGGATCAGACGGAAGGCGTAGGCAGGCAGAAGAGACTGCAGCAGAAAGCGAGTATGCAGAATAATGATCCTCCGGATGGCGTTGGGGGAGGAGCAGTCGGGATGCAGGCTGTTGACACCGTAGCCACAAGCATTCAGCGTTCAGCGCGGTCCCGAGCGGAAGGAAAGTTTTGGGGTCAGCAGCACCACCCAAACAGGCAACCCCCAGCCTTCGCCAGCGATCGGCGCGCGCAAGGACCAACGCGAGAATAGACGGCAATGGGCACGCTGGCGAGGAGTAATTTAATATTCAGGATGGGAAAAAGACGTCAGCGTTGTTGGCCACCCTTTGTTTGGACGGAATGCGACGGATGCCGAGGCTGTCCGAGGATCCGTCAGGAGAGCAGAATCTACCGGTTAGTGAGTATTAGTCCACTCGCGTCCAATGGAGGCGATCCAATGTCAGCGGCATATTGCTGCACGTTCAGCTGGGGGCCTTAGCTGACGGTGCGGTGGCCATGAGATTGGCCATTGACGAGGTGCAGATTTAATGAAGATGATGCAGAGTGGTAGAACGAAGCAAGAAAATAATATCCGGATACGATCACGGGACAGCTCAACACGTGAAGCTCACCTGACAGCGAGTCTCCTTATTGATATAGAGAGGTCAACGTTCATTGGCAATGCGAATCATAGCTAGTATACAATATTCCCATCGATGAATGATCTGCATTAAGAATATCTTAATCTAGATGCTCTATATTCTTCATATGCCCAGTTTTAGCTGACCATTCATCAACCAGTCCTTATTCCACCCCGTCGTCAGGCAGTAGACTTGGTGTCTTGCAGGATGGCACTGATCGTCTAGACAAGGGACAATAAATACATCCACGAATACGGAGTACTAGAGGAACCAAACCATCTGTTTGATGTCGTCAGTTAGTCACAGTACATGTAATGTACCTATACTCCATCCTAGCACCAGCACCAGCATACCTAATCCAGTCTCTGAGTCTGTCCCAGAGCACACAATAAATAATCAATACAGGCAAGGTTAGTAACTACCAGCAAACTTAGGTACCTGGCAACAGCACAGACCACAAAGCTTGATTCAAGCTTGAGCCAGGGCCACTACTCTCTGCACTCCATATCCCTACTTAATTAGGTAGGTAAGTAGCTAAAGCAGGAAAAAAACCCATCGACAAAAATAGGAGCCAGCATAGCCATATACGAGCATGATGTAGAGTCAGTAGGTATGTGTGGGGCAATAATAAGGCAGTGCCAGACACTCCTCCGTACGGAGTATAATATATTCTCCGTCCATGCACTTACTTCCCGTCCGTACGGTATTGTATAGTACGGTACAGTCATACATACAACCCCGCATCTATAATTGGCAGCGACAGCGACATCCCTCTTAGGTAGACGATCGACCCGACCACTCTGCGGCCGGTGAGGTGAAATAGTGCTATATATTATTATTATATCCTGTAAGTACCTACTTTTGTACAGAGCAGATCGGTCTAAGTGTGGTATATACTCCGTTCTTGACAGATTTTCTTTTTGGGAAGAGAGTCATATCGTTATTTATTCTTTCATTTTTGTCTAATGGACAGTACAGTATGTACCGTGCAACTACTCGCAGCGAATACTTTGTCCAGTGACCTTAGCTCAGCTTAGGTTTAATTTGTATTTTGTTTACCATCTCATCATCTGATCCATCTTACTTCTCGTATGATTCATTATAGGTATTTTAATGTTTAATTTACATTGCCTACAGGGCCGTACAGTACAAAGCCATGCTATACAAGTTGCAATCAAAAAAAAAACCCAACATATACATACACATATATATACCCATTTCATTAACTAACTATGTATCTGATGATATCTCTGAAAAAACTCCACCTCAACCTCCCTCCTCCGCCCCATCCCTATCCCACTCTCCAGATGACACGGCTGCTGCTGTATCGGCTGCAGCCGATAATAATCAACCTCCTCCAGCTGCTGGTACAAACCCGGGTCGAAGGATTTGTGTCTCTCGAGGAGATACGGTCGGACCGGCATGGGGCTGGAGATGTGT
>NW_013562766.1:0-10732 GCF_000968595.1 Rasamsonia emersonii CBS 393.64 | reverse complement strand
AAACAAACGAGTTTGGCCGAGTGCGTCCAAATAGTCCGCCTCGGGTGACAGCGGACTAGTGACAGTGGCACAGGCACTCCACACTCCACATATTATTGCTAGTGCATGCTGTCAAAGAGCAAACAAAATTGATCGACATGGCATTCGGGCTGTACTCCGTAAAGCTGTATATCCGCCGATCCGACACTTCAGAGCAACACTAAGCCAGAAAGGCTACTTCCTAACATGGATATCGCATGTCGCCTCCACCTCAGCTCAGCTCGGCTCCGTACAGCTTGGTACAGCTTGCTCACCGAAATGACGCGTTGAGTAGCCTGACTCGCGAATATCGACTAGGATTAATCTTAGTCTACTCCTATCTGCACACTGGGTGCTGCAGGGTATACTATTGCCTATTCCCCTTGCCCTCCAAGAAGAATACGTGATATTACAAATGTAATATGGGTAGAAAAAAATATAACTGGGCAGTTGACAGATCATGTGGACCAAGGGTTGTGATCTGCGCATTGCCAATAAATACTTCTGGCTGATGGTTACCCAGGCGGCTTCAGAAATCTTTCTTTATGTCGAGCTAATGGCCAAGTTTCACTTTTCCAGCCAGGTTGAAAGCAGATGAGGACGTCGATCAGGGAGTCGCATGGCTCAGGGGTGATTCATACAGAGTACGGAGTATGTGACAGCGTGTACCTAGGATGCCCAGGTAATGCCTCCAGTTTAAAATTCTAGGGTAGGAATAGCCAGGGATTAGGGTTATTTGCAGATTAGGGCATGCAGGTCAAGTGCCGCTCTCCGGGTATTCAGCATGTATGAAAAATTGCCTTCTGCTCATATCCTTTTGGAGAGGCTGTTTGCACAATATCATCACCACGGTGTGGCTGCAGAAGTTGTACTTTATTGAACCTTAGTCCATTCAAGTTTCTTGCTTCCTCGTACAGTATCTCGAAGAAGCTCCTGTGTTTTGGAAGCTGCTCGCTTTTTACCTGCCTACTGAGCTTGAGCCATCCTCTTCAATACCAGGCACACGATGGCGACATCCGAGGAGCCACCATCACAAAACTCGCCTCCTGATAAAAAGGAGACGACTGATAAGAAGGAGGAGTTAGACCAAAAAAATGTCGGATTTTCGACAAGCAATCACGATCATGGCCCTTTTGTTAAGCACATTCCTGGTGCGTTCTGCCATCGCTGTCGCCCCCCGTTCATACCGTCTCGCTGACTGACCTCGAACGCGACGAAGACATCTCTGGACATAATGAGTAATCTCAAGAAATTCGACGCATCAATTGACTGTTGCAGACAATCATCTCAACCGCAATCCCTCGCATCACCCACGACTTTCACAGTCTGAACGATGTGGGTTGGTATGGCTCGGCATTCTTTCTTACAATGTCTGTCTTTCAATCCGTCTGGGGGAAGTTGTACAAGTACCGTCCTTTAAAGTACGCGTTTCTGGCTGCCATCTTGGTCTTCGAACTGGGAACGCTTGGATGCGGTATTCCTTCCAGCTCATTGAGCAGCTACTTTTGGCATTCGCTGATGATCTTTTCCAGCCGTATCCAAAAGTAGTCCGGGCTTTATTGCCGGACGTGCTGTTGCAGGTGCTGGCGGAGCCGGCATTATTGGTGGGACATACGTTATTTTGGCGTATATTGTCGCTCCAGAGAAGGTCCCCGTATTTTTACGGTCTGACTGGCATTATATTTACGCTCGCCAGTGTGACTGGTCCTCTCATTGGAGGCGCCTTCACATCGGACGTTACATGGAGATGGTGGTAAGTGCATGTCTACCCCCTTTCTGATCAAGATCCTGCGTGTAACAATTCATTTTAAGCTTCTACATCAACCTACCCATTGGTGGACTTGCAATGGTCCTATTGCTGTTCGCTTTACGGTTACCCCCTTCTGCCCATCCAGCTCGAGCCTCTTTGCGCGAAGTTTTGCTGCAGCTGGACATTCCTGGCAGTGTCACAAAAATCGGTTCACTTATCTGCTACCTACTTGCTCTCCAACATGGCGGCATCACTCAGTCATGGGGCTCCTCGCAACCGATCGGCCTCCTTGTCGGCTGGGTCTTGTTGGTGATAGCTTTCGCTCTTATTGAGTGGTTCCAAGGAGACCGGGCCCTCGTTGCCCCTCGCCACTTGCGTAGTCATGGCATCCGAATATGTTGCGCTTTTATCTTTTTGTAAGAGCCAGCTTCTAGCGCCCAAAAGTGCCACGCATCATTGTAGTTGTACTGACATCAGCAGTCTTAACGCTGCCAACTACCTTCGCCTTTATTATCTGTCGTTGAGATATCCTTCGGCGGTGTGCAGCCAGTTGTCGTCATCGCGAAGTTCCTTGCCGCCAAAAATCCGAGCAGAAACGCGGCCCACAATCCGGCGTAACGTCTCAAACGCCACGACGCTTGTCCATTCTTCTTCATTGATCGACGCTGGTAGTTCTTTGGCAAAAGCGGCGTCGAGCTCCTTCCGAACGGTCGGGATCAAGATGCTGAGCTGAGGATTCAGCTTCCGCTTCAAGATAGTGACGAACAGGCGCGTGGTATTTAAGACATCGAGATGGATGAATTTGCTCTGCATGTTGTCCAAATTGGCCTGCATAGAGTTCGCCTGACTGACTGGCAGCCGTCGAATCTCGTCGAGGTATTTGTGCGGAAGAACAATCACATCATTTTCGGTGAGTTTCCATGGCCTGTCTCTGTATCGGCATGACCTTCTTGAATAACCGCTTCTGCGGATTGGAAGAAGCCCCATCGTGCAAGCCAAGCATGCTTTGATCCCACGAATGGTGCCACAAAAGCAGCGTTCCCGGTCTTGGTGAAACGCGTTGCCAGTGTGAAGTAGGACAAGACCACGGCAGCCAGCGTCACCGAGAACCATGGGAGTTCTTTGTTATTTTGATGAACTCCTATCTGGTGAAGTAAAGTGGCGAATACAGTCAAGTTTGTCTCAAGAGCGCCAGAGCAGTCCGTCTTGAGGCGGTCTAAAGGAGTTTTCAGTAAGTAAGGTAAATGTATCTGTTACCTGCTCGCAAAGACAGGATGATTACGGATACATCACAATGTGAGGCAAGCTTGGGGCGATGATGGGACAGTGCCGTTCTTTTGTCCCATCCAAGTACGTGCATGATGCAAAGCTGAGCCATGCAACCTTACACAAGAGTTTAATTCTACTCCGTAGATCAGAGGACAAACCAATTCGTAGATTACAGAAATATTACATAGGAAGTATGCAACAATAATTATAGCTTGAAACCCATGCCCAGAGCTGAGGCTGACATGCTTCTGTGACTGCATGGGTTCCCTGCTGATAAGCAGTGACCAGCGGTATTGGGGATGCATTAATTCAGCTGATGAGAATTAGGGCATATGGGTGGTGTGGTTGTGCTGATGATTATATGCCCTGATTTGCTAGCCTAGGCTCAAGATGAGAGGGTAATAGTGATGACTAATCTGTATGAAAACGGTGATGCATGCAGCTGAGATGCCTTGGTGATAGAAGTAAGAAGGATTAGAAGCTTAAGAGCCAATAATCATGACTTTGCTCGCATGCTATCCTGGTCTTCCCAAGAACAGGTGCTGACAGGTGGCAGGCCCTCATTTGCTCCACCGTTGGACAATATGGCTAGACACAATAAGAAAATCCCTGATAAACTAGCCTATATTACATATATTATCTTTGTCTAGCAATGCAGTTGTCTTTATTAAAGCAAATCACTCGGGCATTTCTTAATAACCCTAAAAATACCGGATGAGGTAAACATGCAGTGGGGGCAGTGGAGCCTCGGGACAAGACCGGGGTCTGGGGGATCGACCAGCAGGATGCGTGGGCCGTCCTACCACGGGCCGGACCAGGGCTGGGTGGGTCATGGCCCCCACTTCAGCTTTAATTCCACTATACGGAGTACTCCGTATTTGGCCTGTATTTCAGTGGTAATTTTTACTTCCACTCACCCATGCATTTTTAATAGTCTTGGGTTCTTATTCTCTGTACTCAGACAAATAGGATAGTCCTACCATTCCTTACCATGCCTAGCTATAGTCCAAAGCGGCCCGCCTGTCAGTTTCTTTGTGCTGTAAAATGCATATGGCGCCCAGTTTTCTAAATCAATGCTGGGCAAACACTCAACTTATCAGCAGTGACTCCCCATAACCAAGCTTTTTTTTAATAATTGCTTTTTTCCTTCAATTTTTATTTATTTGTTTATCTGTATTTGTTTCTATTTTTCTTTTATATCTTCAGGCTTGAGTCTAGCCTCTTCGAAGCGAACAACCGCTCATTATTATACCAACCTGTTGTCATGGCAAGCTTGCCTCCAAGCGAAATCCAATATGAAGAAGCACACATCCACCAAAGTCAGCAGGCTGCTGCCTATGGTGTCCCCATTGCCTTCTTCATCTTAGCAGTATGCTTCATTTGCATACGGTTAGTATCGAGAGGAATGCATCGAGCCAAGTTTGCTCTCGATGATTACCTGGCTCTAGCAGGCATTGTAGGTGGAGCTCTTCTGGTCACTTGGTAGCTTAAATAGCTCATTCGTTTTCAGCTAGCACTCATACCATTCATGGCAGCAACATTGGGAGGTATGGCATTTTTCCCCACTGTCGGGAGAATCACTTGATTATTAACCTTTGAACTGTAGAGGTTAAGAATGGCATTGGGAAGCATATATTATCCTTGACGCAAAAAGAACAGGTGATGCAAGCCAAGGTAAGTGTTTGCTCTCAATCCCCGAGGTCTTCTTCTATCATAGGCAGTGGGAGGTTGTGAATATATATTCGTACACTACCTCCATCGCCTTCATCAAGCTGTCAATCCTGGCTCTGCTTTCTCGGATTTTTGACGTTTACAATTGTGGTTTTCGTATTGCTATCTGGATACTCACGGTGTGGATGATCTTTTGGGCAATCGCATTGTACTTTGCCTATGGTTTCCAGTGTCAACCATTTTCACGAAACTGGAGCCTCACAGACCCGTGCCGGTCGAGTTTCCGATTGGATTATTCAGCCTCAATACTCAACGCTGTTCACGACGTGCTACTCTTTTGTCTCCCTCAGCCGCTCATTTGGAGGCTTCAGCTCCCCTTCAAGAAGAAACTAGCTGTTAGCGTGACCTTCTTTATTGGATTTGTGTGAGTGTCCTCCATACTTATGCATTGGGCCTCGACGCATATGCCTAACTTAGCGGTATCAGTGCTACCCTGATGGGAATATTGAAGATCGCTTACGTCCAGGGCGCACCTGGATCACCACACAAGATTGATTTCACATGTAAGTGACACAATTGATTCGGAAATTTGCTCGCAACGTCCTGACTGACTGTATAAAAGACACCACTGTACCGGCCCTCATCTTCAACGCCCTGGAACCCCTTCTAGCTGTTATTTGCTCCTGCCTTCCCTCGACACCTTTATTCTTTCGGCAAGTCCACCTTGAAGGCTTCTCACGGATCACTTCGCTGCTCCGGTCGGTGCGCTCGAAGAAATCACAGCTCTTCGAATCACCTTCTGGGCTTTCTGACCCACGCACCGGATCTGAGCCATCCTGGGCTCGGCTCCCTGGCAGCCAAAACGATCACAGTACGCGGAACATCTATATCAAGCACGACATTAGCGTCGATGCCTCTCATGGCAGCGGTGAGCATATTGTGTTGCAGAAGTGGACTTCAGACCAACAGAAATTGGGAGCAAATATCGTTTGAATGGATTGCATTTTGTCCACATCAGGCGTACTTTTCTCTGTTCGTCTTTGTATAGTGGTCTCGTTTGTAAAAGCTGGATGCTGTTGAGCAATGGAGTTTAATAGGAGTCAAGTAAAAGAATGTGAAAAAGATATATGTTCGATGTCTTAAGACAGACCAAGCAAGCATCCAAAATACAAGCGTTAGACTAATTTGCCGTCTTCAATCCATACTTCCTCGTAGCCCACTATATGTCTCACACTTTGCTTATTGATCAGTTTTGCCTCGTCCGGCTCCACGACTTCCTTATAATACGGGTCTTCCATCAATGCCTTCAGAGTGTTCGCGGTCTGTACGAGAATCTCGGCGTACCCGTCAAAGTCCAAAATCAATGCTCCTTCACTGACACTAGGTACTCTTCGCGCATTGAAGGTGGCGTATGATACTACGCAAGACTTAGGGATGGATTAGTGGTTGTGTTCATAGGTAATGACCGAACTCGATGGTCGTTTGGAGATGAAACAAAGACCAACAACAGACCCGTGTATAGCGGTAAACGCCATGGCGTTGAAACCAGTGCTTTATCAGCGGCGCATGGACATTTGTCCAATGGCTATTAGCCGTGGTGAGCCTTCCAAGTGCGAGTTCCGATATTGAAGGCAACAAGTATGCTGCACTTACTGATGAAACTCCTCTACGGATAAGGAAGGATGACGCTTAACGTACACGTCAAATCGAATAAGGCGTTTTTGAGAGGCCATTGTACAATACATGGAAAACTAGAAGACCGATAAATAAATAATCTGGCTGCACTTTTTGGGGGTTAGGTTTGAAGTCTTTGGAAGGGAGAGAAGGCGCTTTGTTGTTAATCCTTGTGGGAAGAAAAAAAGGAAATGAAAGGAAAAAAAATCATCACACAGCCTGAATCAGCCTGGCATTTATGGTGGCTAATATTGCAGCTTAGACCATGCAGCGAGGGGTGGCGATGTAGCACAAGAGAGCCCAAGGCAATATACAAAACAACATTGTTGTTCGTCTCGCTGGCAAAGTCTTCATATCATTAGCTGTGTACCTAGAGTAGGTACATAAATCAGGAAGATTCATGTGCTTAGATAGGTAAGTATGTATTTGGTATGCTAGGACAATCTATGCGTTGGCTAGGATTCAGCCATAGTCACAAATCTATATCAAGGTCTGTCCTTCGCGTCATAGGGTCTATCAAGTGCTTGAATTTATACAATAGCTGAATCGGAAGATCTTAGATATGTCCCCAAATCGTATCTTACCAAAGCACAGCTTTCATCATACACGGCACATCTCTAACATAGCAATCAAATCTGCCCAGCTGCCTTCGCCAAGGATTAGGTCCTTTTGCGGTTTCTCATCCTTTTGACAACATCTAGGGCAGTTTCAGAAGGAGTCTGACGTCGTCAAGTCTCGGTTTCCAGAATATTCAGGGGCATTTTCCTGGTCTTTCTGCATTGCCAGCTCGGAAGAGGCCAGTCACCTCTTCGCCTTTATATATTCACTTCTCCCTACTCACCAACGCAGTGCCCGCCTTCCAAATTCGGAAGTCACCTGGTCCGCCCGCGGGCGTCATTCACAACACCGACCTCGAGGTCATTGCTGCCTCGACGCGTCTGCCAAACTGTCTTCCTTCTCCAAACTTCTTCTCTTCATCACCTCTAACATCATGATTCGCAACACTCCAGCTCCTGAATCCCATGAATGTTTAGCTTATGAACCCAATTTCACCGGGTAATGATGGCAGGAGCTACGGCTACCGCTGGTCCAAAGTCGAGCAGCAGCAGAAGAGCCCTTTCAGACGACGACATAGTGAAAGAGGTTCTGAAAATGATCACCAGCAAAGAGAAGGCACAGCTCACGATAATTTCACTGGTGCTCGAATACAACTTTAACCACGCGCGTCTGAAGGAACTTCTGCTCGGTTAGTACTTAGATATGATTGCAAATGTTGGTCTGAAATTTATATGGTTATAGCGCACAGGATTGATGGGAGCTTTTCAAAAGTGGAAAGAATAATCATGGGATTGCTCCGAAAGTTGGATTAGATCTAGGGAGACAATATTCCAACTTTCAAAATGCACAGAGCCAGAATGTTTCTCCAGACACGAAGTCGCCGCAGAGACTTTCGCGCGAAGTACTATATCAATTTACAAATTTGTGCGATGGGTTTATAGGATGCTCTAGATATCCTTGGAACTGTACATGTTCGATACGGAGATTTCTCAAAACGGGCCGATGCATGCTTGGCACCATCATCACAACAAACGAATTTAAGCCTTGTTCTTAAGGTTGGATTATCTGAACTTGCAATAGATGCACGGAGTTGGCTGGAAGCTCCACGTTTACTTCAACCAAAGAATCGAGGTCCACCTTTGGGAAATGCGCCATCGACAGCTTTCTATGGATATTGGAGACTCTTCTCATCTTCATTGCTTCTAAAACTCAAGAAGAAGTAACGATATCATCTTAAAACGGCACAACTACGGCGACTGGATTGATGATTCTATCTTTTAAGCATATTGCGGGACGTCGAATCAATGCGAACAATCCTCGAGAACAAGACTTTATCATCACTCAGCAACAGTTTCAAAAAAAAAACGCGGAACAGATCTGGAAGAAGCAGCAGGGTTTTATGTCATATTAGTAACTGGCCTGAGCGGTCTCTGGTGTGCTGAAAAGGACTCCAGAAAACAGAGTTAACAATCTATTAAAATGCTATACAAATATTAGCAGCAGAACATTCGATAATGGCAAAGTTGGAACTCTATACTCTAGAAATCCAACGAGAGGTGGCATCTTCATTTCGATGCAACTCCGCAGTCCTGTACTGGTTTGGGAGGGTTCCATCACGATTTCATGGCACATACTACGGGGGAGTGACCTTCATCAGAAGAGTTTGTGTTTGCCAGGAATAGATCCACTGAGTATATTTCATTGCTTAAAAAGTACTTTGTTGAAGTTTCAGCAACTTATCTACCATTATATTAGTAAAAATAGGAAACTAATTTTAAGTCTAATCTTTTTTATAAACCATCTAATAGTCTTGAGCTCTTTTTTTTTAGATACTTAGGATACTTTTAAACTTACTTAATTATTATCCTCTTGAATACTTTTTTTTTGCTTTTTTTTAGAAAAAAAAACAACGATAACATGCCAAGTGTCATCATCAATACAGTCAAATGAAACATAAAGCAAAAAAGAAATAAAAAAAATTATGCAACAGCTGGGATTCACTGGTGGTCACCCACCCAACTACTAACCAGCCAGCGTGTGGCTTACAGGCGGCCAATTCTTGCCTGGGTGCTGCCCCACTTCACACTGACCTATGCTTCTCACAAGCTGCCTCTCATTCTTTGTTCATACTGTACCAAACCCTTTCTGTGAAGCCCATAGTGGTCTCCATACCTAGGTTCCTAGAAGCTCCTGCGGTCACCTTCCTCACAGTATGCCACACCTGCCACACTTGTGGTAAGCCTCCTCATGAGGGATTATGTGTGACGGGCCTAACTGCGTTGGATTGCTGTCTATAACTAGGGAGCCAAACAAGGCTTTCGGTATACTCTCATAGCGATCCACCATGTGTGAGAAGCGTAGTTGGTCCAGGATCATGCAGCGGATTTTTCGATCCTTTTCTTTCTCGGCGGTGTCGGACAGCTTGGCCGAGAAATGGAGGACATCGTTCTCGTTCTGGGACTGCCAGTTACTTCGATAAGTGGTGTCGATGAAATCTGCCTCCAACAACCTCGTTTTGTTGATATTGTGGAGGATCAGGTCGCTTATTCTCTCTGTATGTAGGCTGAGATTTGATTCGACAAGGTCAATGTGCTCTCTGTCGATTATGCATTCCGTCAGTCGCCCAGTTAGCCAGTACGGGAGACAGAAAAGGTAAAAAGCATTTTTTTTCTCGCACAGAAGCGACGCCAAGAGCGTCGTATCAATCTGTCGTCGCAAGAGCTCGAGCCTTTCTGACATAACCCGAATCCTCTGTTGACTCAAAATCGCGCTGAGTGCGTGGCGAAAGCTTTCACATTTTCGATACTTACCTTCACCCGATTTCAACTTATGCAGACCGTTGAGCAGGTCTTGGGAAGCTCGCTGGCAATCTTTGCTGAGATTGTATAGTGCCTCATCGGTCTCAAATTTGTTGAAGGTTCCCTTTGGAGGTTGCAGGACAAAGCCTTTACTGATAGATTCTAAATTTAGTGTGATTGCTTCAAGCTCGGTGTTTTCAATCAAGGTCCCAGTAGTCGATTTGTATATCTGGTGGCTCTTGGAGATCAAGTCGCTGGTGAAACTGACAAACTGGACAATATTTGACGCGAGGCTTAGACAAGTCAGAGGATCTAGCATGATGACTGCTCGGGATGAAATTTCGCCGGGGCTGTCAGCGAAGTAGCCAGCAGGACTTTTTCCTTTTTCACGGCGGCACAACTATTCCTATTCTAGGTCTGAAGTCGTTGGAATGGAGGGAAGGGGCTTTATTGTTAATCCTCATGGAGAAAAAAAAAGAAAAAAGAAAAATGGGAAAAAAAAAAGCACCACGCAGCCTGAATCAGAATTGCATTTATAGTGCCTAAATAGTACAGCTGGCAACACTGAGTGTTATTTGCTATTGCAGTTTAGACTACACAGCGAGGAGTTATGGTGCAGCACAAGAGAGCCTAAATTAATATACAAAACAATATTGCTGTTCCATCTTGCTGGCAAGGTCTCCAAATCATTACTTGTGTACCAAGAGTAGGTATATCAGGAAGAGTCATGTGCTAGATTGGTAGTATTCTGGTGAAAAGCGCGAGATAGCGATCCAACTTGACATTGT
Source organism: Rasamsonia emersonii CBS 393.64 (assembly GCF_000968595.1). Lineage (NCBI taxonomy): Eukaryota > Fungi > Ascomycota > Eurotiomycetes > Eurotiales > Trichocomaceae > Rasamsonia > Rasamsonia emersonii. The sequence continues at coordinate 206 of NW_013562766.1, read as the reverse complement.
CAGTCGAGCGAAGAGATGGAAAAGGACCTCTGCATGTTCAGGCAGTCCGTAGCTCTAGTTCTCGTCTAGCTTTCGCTTTCTTTACAAGTACAAGAGAATTTCTATTGGTTGGATTGCCCAGGAAAAGTAATTGTGTATTCTGTGCAGTACGTAGCGAACTGTACTCCGTATTCTCTCTAACCCCATTCCGTCTCTCTCTCTCTCTC
>NW_013562767.1:0-10103 GCF_000968595.1 Rasamsonia emersonii CBS 393.64 | reverse complement strand
CAAGTCCTCTTATATCAAGTCTCGCGATGTCCTCCCGCTCTATGAGAGGTCATCGCCCAGGTCGAAGCCCTCAACAGCGTGCGGAAGGACCAGGACCGCCGCCTAGTACACAATCGACGTTAGCACTGAGTGGGCCTTGCGCTATTGTTATTGAAAGGCATTTGAGGAAGTTCGTATGCTGACTGATTGTCTTTGACTCTTTGCAGTGGATTATGTCCTCGACGATTGCTTCCAGCTCATTTCCCTGCTGTTCCTCACTGTCGGCAGAAACAATGAAGCCCCCGCTACGTACGTGTTATTTCCCATCTCTGGACGCCCCATTGAAGCTCATCGGAGAGTGTAAACTGATACGCTGACTGTTTTTTGCAATATAGATACTCCCTAGCTACTACTGTCCAGGTATTCTCCCCAGCTGATCAAGACTACCCTTCCCAACGAACATGTCTTCTGATCCCATCCTCTCCTCTAGCGCCTGCTCGACCACCTCGAAGAAGCCGGATTCTACAGTGCCAAGGACCTCGAGTCCATCCTGAAGACCCTCGATAACATGCGTCAAACTCTCGACCGTGGCAAAGAGACCTACTCCCCTCACCTGCTCACCTTGCTTGAGAGCCGACTTGAACAATGCCAAAACTCCCTGGATCGACTACTGAAAGGCCTCGAACCCCTCGCCCCGGAACTTGCACCCGTGCACGAAACCCTGGTGTCCATCCTGCGATCCACTTCTGCCGCAAACACCCGCTCCAAGGTACGTCCGAACCATATCTCCCCCCTCTAAATCCGAGATAGGTATGTAAGCAATTGAGAGTGCTGATTGTGCTGCAACTTTCAGTTTTCGGCCTCCGAAGTCCGGGAGCTCCAGGAACGATTGAAGGAGATCGAAACTCACATGAAGGATGGCAACTTCGTAGGCCCTGATGGTCAGGTACTACGGGGCCAGGAGGTAGTAAAGGGCCTGCTGGAGCGATGCTGGCGGTGGACCGAACTGGTGCTGGAACGGTAGGTAGCAAAGTCGTCTGGAACCAGCGGGGATGCAGACATTAACTCCTGCATATAGAAAAGGTCAGATCGATGAGCGATTCAAAGAGCCATACGATCGACTGGTCGACATTCGCAATCAGCTAGAGCGACTGTCCATGACCCAGGCTTGGTCCCTGCGCGAAACCGATCTTTTCCAGTACCAGCGCAAGCTGGATCGGATCGACGAGGCCCGCGTGAACGGCAACTTCATCGATGCTGAGGGGCAACCAGCGGATATCCATGCGCAGCGGGTATGCATCAGTTCTCGTATCCCTTTCCCAGCTGCTCCTCTTCCTGGCTGACTCATCTGGGCTAGACCCTACTCTATCTGATCCGACGCAGCTATGCCTACATTTACGCCCTTCTGATCTCTTCAGAGCCGGTGTCTGAAGCGCTTCTGCCGATCTATAACCAACTCCAGACTTTGCGACGCTGCTTGATCGAGGTGAAGGAATCGGGCGGTGTCTCGAACGTGCGAGAGCTGTATCCGTACAGCATGAAGGTGCGTGACCTGTCCTTCCGTTTCGATTGACGATCCCTCCACTGACTCCCCAATCTAGCTCAATTCAATTGATAACATGCGCGTCGATGGGAAATTTATGGTAGGCAACGATATCCCGGAGGGCCAGGCCAGCGTCAATGCGCTGTTGGCGGAGTGCTACGACCTCGCCTACGAGCTACGAGCGGCGGTCCCCGATGAGGACAAAGAGACCGAGAAAGAAACCGACAAGGAAACAGACAAAGAAACCGAGAAAGGAGACTGATCTTCTGCGTCTCTGTGCATGTTGCAGCCATTGGTTTTCTCAGGTGCTTTGAGCTTATCGGGTCTGGTTGTGTTGTCTCGTAACGGCCGCCATTATTGTCAGGGACTGTTTTCAGTTTGGGTCTGGGAAACATGAGGCATGTGGCGTAGTTACGGCGTTTGGATGCGGCGGCCATCTCGCTCCCTTTGTCCGTTTGCTGCGTATATTGTTAACCATCTGTCCTGTACGATTGATCGAGTGTAGCATAGATTAATGCGGGTGCAGTCTCCGCCGGGTCTGTCCCATGGGCGGTCAATCTGTTGAATTTGATATTTTTTCCCTTCCCATTCCTGTTCTCTTTTTCCATCTTCGATTCGAGTTGCAGACAACAATTGTTCAGCTGTTCTTTCATTTGTAATGCTAAGCTACTCTGTCCTGCGCTAAATGACATGGCCGAGGTCGGCGCGCTATGGCAGCGGCTGACCAATCAGGATTGCCGCAAACAAAGCAAAGCATCGGCCGGGGTCAACTCTTCATTTCGAGAGTGTGGAGACAAGAGACGAGCGGAAAAAAAAGTCCAGGACCCAGAGCTGTCGTCAATAAATTCCGGAGCAAGGGAGCATTGACAGATTCGAAAACACACGGCTGGTCTTTCTTCCCATTCCAGCCCTCTCTTGCTCCTCCTGGTGTGATTTCTCCGCAGAGACAAGATGGTGAGGCAGCTCGTGTGGCAGCGGGCCACAGCCGTTCGCAGGGTGAGTAGCCTACTGATTCCTGTCTTCTGTCTAGGATCCCGCTTCTCCGGGCCCAATTGACTTGATTGAACTGAATCTAATATCTTATTTCATAGCTGGCCCCCTGCCTTCCACCGCGATCAAGCCTGTATCGACGGGGCCTGGCGACCGAAGCCCCCGCCTCCCGCGCACCACCCTATCCCAAGATCCTGCGGAATCTCGATGAAGTGCGACGCGTGCTGGGTGCCCAGCGGGCACTCACGCTGGCGGAGAAGATCCTGTACGCCCATCTCGATAACCCGGAGGAGTCACTGCTCTCGGACACCAACAATGGACGGGACATCCGGGGCCGGGCCAACCTGAAGCTGAAGCCGGACCGGGTCGCCATGCAGGATGCGTCCGCCCAGATGGCGCTGCTGCAGTTTATGTCGTGCGGACTGCCCTCGACTGCGGTGCCGGCTAGCATCCACTGTGACCACATGATTGTGGGCGAGCGCGGCGCCGACACAGACCTGCCGTCGTCGATCCAGGGAAATAAGGAGGTGTTTGACTTTCTCGAGTCGGCTGCCAAGCGATATGGTATCGAGTTCTGGCCGCCCGGAGCGGGAATTATCCATCAGACTGTGCTGGAGAACTACGCGGCCCCCGGCCTGATGATGCTGGGAACGGACAGCCACACCCCCAACGCAGGAGGACTGGGAGCGATTGCCATCGGTGTGGGCGGTGCCGATGCCGTGGATGCCTTGGTGGATGCGCCTTGGGAGCTCAGAGCTCCCAGGATCCTGGGAGTCCGGCTCGAAGGGCAGTTGAATGGATGGGCTTCGCCCAAGGACATTATCCTCCACCTGGCCGGTAAACTGACCGTCCGCGGCGGAACGGGCTTCGTGATCGAGTACCACGGCCCCGGAGTCGACACGCTCAGCTGCACGGGCATGGCGACTATCTGCAACATGGGCGCGGAAGTGGGCGCCACGACGTCCATCTTCCCCTTCTCGCCCAGCATGGTCCCATACCTGAAGGCCACCAACCGCGCTTCCGTGGCCGAGGCGGCGGCGGAGATCGCAGCATCGGGACCCCGAAACCTGCTCCGGGCGGATCCCGAGGCTGAATACGACCAGCTGATTACGATCGACCTGTCAATGCTGGAGCCACACATCAACGGACCGTTTACGCCCGACCTGTCCGTGCCGCTCTCCGCCTTTGCGGACACGGTGCGGGAGAAGGGGTGGCCGGAGACGTTTGGGGCCGGCCTGATCGGCAGCTGCACTAACAGCTCGTACGAGGACATGACGCGGGCGGAGGACCTGGTCAAGCAGGCGTCCGCGGCCGGCCTGAAGCCCAAGGCCGACTTTTTCATCACGCCCGGAAGCGAGCAGATCCGCGCGACGCTGGACCGCGACCAGACGTTGAAGACCTTTTCCGAGGCCGGCGGGACCGTGTTGGCCAACGCTTGCGGGCCCTGCATTGGGCAATGGAAGCGGACTGACGGGGTCAAGAAGGGCGAAGACAATGCCATCCTGACCTCGTACAACCGCAACTTCCCCGGCCGCAACGACGGCAACCGACGCACCATGAACTTCCTGGCCTCCCCGGAGATTGTGACGGCGATGACCTACGCTGGCCGCACGACCTTCAACCCGATGACCGACTCGCTGCCGACCCCCGACGGCGGCACGTTCCGCTTCAAGCCGCCAAAGGGTTCGGACCTGCCGAGCGCGGGCTTTGCGGCGGGCAACCCGGCCTTCCGGCCCAGCGCTGCAGTGCCGGACCCGTCGGTCGAAGTGATCATTTCGCCCACGTCGGACCGCCTGGCCCGGCTGGAGCCGTTTGCGCCATTCCCATCCCACGACCTGCAGGGCCTGCGGGTGCTGTACAAGGTCAAGGGCCAGTGCACGACGGACACCATCTCAGCGGCCGGCCCGTGGCTCAAGTACAAGGGCCATCTGCCCAACATCTCCGCCAACACGCTCATCGGGGCCGTCAACGCGGCGACGGGCGAGACGAACGTGGCTTACGATATGGACGGGAAGCAGCACTCCATCCCGGAGCTGGCGGAGAAGTGGAAGGCGAGCGGCATCGAATGGCTGGTGGTGGCAGAAGAGAACTACGGCGAAGGCAGTGCGCGCGAGCATGCGGCGCTGCAGCCCCGGTACCTGGGCGGCCGGGTCATCGTGGCTAAGAGCTTTGCGCGCATCCACGAGACGAACCTGAAGAAGCAGGGCGTGGTGCCGCTGACCTTTGCAGACCGGGCGGACTACGACCGCATCGACGCCTGCGACCGGGTCGACACGGTCGGGCTGTACGAGCTGCTGACGTCTGGCGGAAAGGGCGAGGTGCGCCTGCGAGTGACGAAGCACAAGACGGGCGAGACGTTTGATATCCCCGTCAAGCACACGCTGAGCAAGGACCAGTGCGGCTTCATCCTGGCGGGCAGCGCGCTGAACCTGCTGGCCAAGAAGGCGCAGTAAGCAGATTGCGTTTCTCCATCTACCTAGGTAGGTAGTTGCAAAAAAAAAGGTATCTTCTTGGTGTCTTTCTCCATAACAGGCAAGTTATGGTCAGACACGTATCTGTTGCTATATGGGTTGCACAGCATAGCCTCTTTCTACTGGAATTTCTCTTTTGGAGCGGGACATGATTCTGCGGTGTTGAAGGATTGATTTGATTTCTGGATTGTCTGTATGCATATAGTATCTCTATCCATAGCTACCTCTGCAACGAATTCGATGCCAACTGTAGATACTGTTCCTGTTCCTGATCGTCAACTGGCGATTCTCTCGCATTCCACACTGGGTGTGCTATATTATTAATTATTTATTTCTTTCGACTCTGCTGGCCCCACATACGCACCCCACCGTCTGCCTGTCCGCGAGATCATCGCCGTCGAGAGTCCGAAGACAGTGTCGCTGGCCGAACAGTGCCTGCTGGCCCCATGTGGGGGAGGGGAGGATATGCGGCATATTGAATATCCAGCAATGGCGGATATATTGCTGCTGTAGGGCTTCAATTCATATACTGTACAGTACATATACCTTTTTGCCCTTGCCCATCCCTATTCCTCTCTCGATTCTAGTATCGACAGATCGCCATGACGCAGGAAACTGTTCGCCGCGCCTTCGCCGACCGCGAGGAGCCCAAGCTGTCCTACGGCATCCCCTTCCCCGCCGCCGCCGCCCGCCATGTCGACGAGACCTTTCACGCCTCGCGCGTCTATATCATCTGCTCGGGCTCTCTGTCCCGCAATACCGATGCCCTGACGCGGCTAAAGGACGCCCTGGGCGACAAGGTCGCCGGGGTCCGCATTGGCATGAAGAGCCATACGCTGTGGTCCGAGGTCATCGAGATCACCAACGACGCCCGCCGCGTCAACGCTGATCTGCTGCTGACCCTGGGCGCCGGCAGCTTGACGGACGGGGCCAAGATTGTTTCTTTTGTACGTCCAAGTGAATTCGTCCTTTTCGGAATATGGATTGTCCTGACAATGCGGTTGCAATTGCCAGGCGCTCGCCAACGATGTCTCCACCATCGAAGAACTGGCCACTCTCCCTGAAGGTCCGAACAAACGGGCCGACATCAAGCCGTCTGTCGTGCCCATCATCAGTATCCCGACATCGTTGTCCGCTGGTGAATATTCCAACTTCGCCGGTGGCACGGAGGACAAGTCTTTCCGGAAACACAGCTTCCAGAAACCGCTGAAGGGTCCGCGTCTCGTCATCCTCGACCCCGAACTGACCGCCACGACGCCGGACTCGATCTGGCTGAGCACCGGCATCCGCGCCGTTGACCACTGTGTCGAGACCATCTGCTCCAACATGAGCGATGACGAGAGTGACGCCCTCGCCGAGAAGGCTCTGGGGATGCTCGTGCCGGGATTGCTGCGCTGCAAGCGCAGTAAGACCGACTATGCCGCCCGTCTGGACTGTCAGCTGGGCTCCGTCGATGCCATGGCGGCTTGCACGAGTGGGAAGGTCCAGCTGGGTGCCAGTCACGGCATTGGCCATCAGGTAAGTCATGCCCAGGTCATCCATGTTCGTGATCTCTGACTGATATCTCTCCACCTAGCTGGGCCCTCTCGGAGTCGGTCACGGCGAAACGAGTTGCATCTTGCTTCCCGCGGTCTGCAAATACAATGCCTCTAAGAACGCCAACGTGCCCCGTCAACAGCGTGTGCACAAGTTCTTGACCTCCAACCCCATCGTCGCCGAGGTACTGAAGGCTCGCGGCGTCGACGCCAACTCGTCGGACCTGGGCGACGTCCTGGACGCGGTGATCTGCGAGCTGGGCATGCCGCGCTCCCTGAAAGACGTCAATGTCGGACGGGACAAGCTCGACATGCTGGCGGAGCACAGTCTGCACGACCGATGGTGCAAGACGAATCCGGTGCCCTTGAAGGAGAAGGAGCAGGTGTTGGAGATTTTGGAGATGGTGGTGGGGCAGTAGACGGTACATACTATTTATCATCAGCTCATCTTTATCCTCGTCTATTGTGTAATTTCTTTTTTTATCTTACCAGGGAATAGGGAGAATATATGTACATACATGCATACCCATAGAAGCTAAGCATGCCAGGAACGGAAAGTTCAGGGACATACAATCTTATATCATGTATGGCAGTATTTCCTTACTGTAGGATTCATCAGGTCTAAGCGTGTCGACAAACGTTTCCTTTTGTCTAATCATGTGAGCGATGTGGACCAGGTGCGTGCCTTCTTTCTTCGTGGCCTTGACACAGCAGAACAACGTCCCCCGACCTTCCTGAACTTTCACCCACAGACTGACTTCTATTTTTCAGTCTTCTACTTTACCCTTCACTCTCAGCTTCATTCTCAGCTTCATTATGTCCTTGCCTTAGTTCACTCTTCCTTTACGTTTACTCTTTATCTGGTTTATCCTTCCTCTCAAGAGACACTTTGCTGAGAATGGCACACGCGAAGGACGAAACTCCAGCGTATCCTGACCTCTCGCTCTACAGCCAAAATGTCATTACCAACACACAAGCTGAGGCACTGCGTTTCCCCTTCAATGGTTACTATGAAACTTTCATTCCTGGTAAACCCAGACCTGAAATATTGCCTCGATAGAGGAGACTACTGACTGGATCGTTTTCGATAGGAGTTTCCATCTATCACACGCAAATCAAGACTTGTCGGGACGCCCTCTTCCTAACTGACCCAGAGATCGATCGTCAGGAGCTGATCAGCATCAAGGGTCCAAGGGTCAGTGGCACATGTGAATGGATCCGAGAAAACGAGCTCTATCGTTCTTGGCTTGATTCTGGAACCCAGCTTCTCTGGATAACTGGCAGTCCTGGCAAGGGGAAGACGATGCTTTCCCTCTTTCTCACTGAAGAGCTGGAGAGGCGTACGCAGGGAATGGAGAACAGTGAACTGATTTTCCACTTTTGCCGCCACCAGGACGAGAAGCGTGGAACTGCTGTGGCCATTTTAAGAGGGCTTCTCTATCATCCTAACCAAAATTGTCACGAGGCGTCCCAATCTCATCGAACATGTGTTTCCATTTTTCGAATCTACAGAAAGAACCAATCTGACAATCTCATCTCTTCAGAGTCTCTGGATCTTATTCACCAATCTTGTGAAAGATCCTAGCCTTGGTACTCTTTTCTGTGTCCTTGATGGTCTGGATGAATGTGATAAAGATTCGACAAGATTCCTAGTGACAAAGCTTGCCGAGTTCTTCTCACCGGAGTCGTCGTCGAGCCCGATAGGTGGACGGCTGAAGATGGTGATTGTCAGCCGGGAGATTTCCCGTCCGGAGATCTTTCCACAGCTCAATATCGACCGGGATTTTAGCGAGGAAGTGACTAGAGATATCGAGCGGTTTGTCTCCATCAGACTTAAGGAGCTTTCGAGAATCAATGGGTTCACTGCGCACCTTTTAGAACATATTCAGCAGATTCCCCTGAAACGTGCCAAAGGAACGTTCCTGTGGCTTGGTCCCGTCGTGAACGAGTTGTTACGAAAGGATACATGTACGGAGGTACTAGAGACTCTAAAGTCGCTTCCCGTTGAGTTGCCTACCATGTATGGTCGAATGCTGCTTCAGATTGACAGTCATCGAAGAGATGTCGCATCTCAGATTCTGCGCTGGGTGGCGATGGCACGTCGACCCCTAACACTGCATGAACTGGCGGCGGCCATTGACATCAAGCCGCTGCCTCTTCTGAACAGCGAGCAGGTAATCCGGGATTACATTTCGTTATGTGAATCGTTTCTGACGATCCACAAAGATGGTAAGGTCAGTCTTATCCACCAGTCAGCGAAAGACTACATGCTGCGCGGGAGTCCTGACAGCAATCCAATTCTGGAGCAATATTTCCGCATCTTGCCGGAGAAAGCTCATTTTCAACTGGCGCAAACATGCCTTGCTTACCTCCAGAAAAGTGATCTGCACACGAGGGCTGTCCGTTTTCAAGACCCACCGGCTCTGCCAGTAGTACCTCTATCGGAAGAACCTCCCCGTGTCTCTGACGTATTACGTGGTGACAACGGTGTTGTTGATGAGAAGTCATCTCACAGATACCTCGAAGAATTTCCGCTCCTACGCTATGCAGCGCTGCACTGGCCTGAACACGCACGGCTTTCGTCGGGATGCGCCGACATGCTGTTTGACCCAGGGCATCCGTTCTTCCAGAAAGACTCGGCGCTGCGTCGACACTGGTGGCGAACGTACCATGCTTCTTCTTCACAGAAAATATTCGAGAAGGAATGCGATCAGGTGTCTTTGTTACATATCGCTTCCTTCTTTGGGATTGTTCCTTGGGTTCGCAAGCTCCTTGAAAACGGGAATCAGACACTAGAATCCGAAAAAGGCAAAGCTGGATACACGGAGTTACAAATGGCCGTATATGGAGAACATGCGCCTGTCGTCAAGCTGCTCCTGGAGGACGGTCGCAAGAAACATTTCAAGGGGCGATATGGAGAGGATGCATTGAATCGTGCCATGAAAGACCGGAATTATGACATAGTCCAACTGCTCCTAAAACATGGCGCGGCTACATGTGTATCTTCCTTAATGATCCGTGCCGTTGATAATGGAGACAGAAAAATGGTTGACCTCTTCCTTAACAACGGAGCCGATGTAAACTATAGATTCTCTGGCGATTCGCCGTTGCAACACGCCGCGTACAGAGGCGATGACATGATGGCAAAACTGTTGCTTGATCACGGAGCCGATATTCATGACGAGAACTGTTGGGGGCACTCTGCGTCACACTTTGCTGCAAGTTACAGCCATGAAATGGTGCTCAAGCTGCTACTCGATCGCGGAGCAGACGTCAATTCCAAGAGCAAAAATGGATACTCAGCACTTCACTTGGCTGCATGTAACGGCTATAAAATGGCACTTCAGCTCCTTCTCGATCGCGGAGCAGACGTCAACTCCAAGAGCAAAGATAGGATGCTCCGCACTGCACTTGGCTGCATGTAACGGCTATAAAATGGCACTTCAGCTCCTTCTCGATCGCGGAGCAGACATCAATGCTGTGGACGATTTTGGGGTAACGGCGCTGGACCTAGCAATCCAATACAACCATGAGACTGCAGCCCGGTTTCTGCTCGACAGAGGAGCTACCAGGGGAAAGAAACTT
>NW_013562768.1:0-9556 GCF_000968595.1 Rasamsonia emersonii CBS 393.64 | reverse complement strand
AATGCAGGAGGGAAAAAAATATTCTGCGAGATAGCAAACTAAAAAAAATGGGGAAGGCTGGTGTTGCCCAGGGAATTTCTTTCACCGCCTGCAGAAAACTCACACCGCCTGGGCGTGATCCTCGGGTACGCGTGACAGCGGCGCGCTAGACTCGGAACGGACTAGGCTGGAATCACGTGCACTTCTGCACCAGCCACACTGCAGCTCGTCATGTGCTTTGGCGCTGTCCCGCTAAAACGATTCTGAATGGTTGATCATGCATAGAGACAAACTTCCCTGCGGAGTACAACGATCGATCTTCCTGTCGACCTGTCACGCTAAGGCCAGGTGCTAGATAGTCCATGGGACCCAATTGAGAGGTGTCTACGTACCCTCCATGGCCGCTCCCTCCCCCTCCTACCGTCCCAGGCAGAAAAAGAAGCTCCTGGGGACGTCTCCCAGTTTCAACAATGATCTGATTCTCGAGCCTGGCACGTCCAGGGCGGCGCCTGCATTTCCCCTAGTCTCTTTTCTCTGGGCTGCCCGTGGAGGCACGTCACAATGGCTCATCCTGCCGTTGGTCCTCATGGCCGTGGGCCTGTTCCGGTGGGCAGTGAGCCTGTGGGGTTATTCTGGTGTGTGCTTGTTGATTTCTATTTCGACGGATCTTATTTGGATGCCATGGCTCACAGTCTTCTAGGTTTCCAGGTACCTCCGATGTATGGTGATTTCGAAGCCCAACGACACTGGATGGAACTTACAATTCACTTGCCTATCACCCAATGGTACTTCTACGACCTTCAGTACTGGGGACTGGATTATCCGCCCTTGACTGCGTACCACAGCTGGCTCCTGGGAAAGATGTACGTCGATGGGATGCATTTTTTGAGGTCTGAGATGGGTGGTATGCTAATTTAGCAGTGGCTCTCTCTTGGACCCCGCTTATTTCGCGCTCGACGAGTCCCGTGGGATGGAGGATCCTGTTCTCAAAGTATACATGCGTGCCACTGTATCCGTGTCAGAATACCTCATCTATATTCCGGCAGTCGTCATCTTCGTCCGACGGTATGCACGTCTGTTTGGTATGCCTACTTGGTCTACTACGATCGCCTTGGTCGCTATCCTGCTGCAGCCGGCCACGATTCTCATCGACCATGGCCACTTTCAATACAACACGGTGATGCTAGGACTAGTGGTTGCCAGTCTGGAGAGCATTCTTACAGGACGTTTGCCCCTGACCTGCATATTTTTCGTGGCGGCGCTTGGCTTCAAACAGATGGCGCTCTATTACGCACCAATCATGTTTTCGTTTCTGCTGGGAGTGTGCGTATTCCCCCGGATCAGGATTGGGCGCTTCCTGTTCATTGCTTTGACCACTCTCGCCGCATTTGCGGCGCTGTTTGCGCCGTTCATCGCAGGTGCCCTGTTAAATTGGTACCGCGGATTGCCATCACCAGCTCCCCTACCAGCTTTCCTGGAAAGTCTTCTGGTGCACTTGGATGAGAAGTCCTGGTACTATGCTCCTATACTCCAGGTTTCGCAGATTATCCATCGGATATTCCCGTTTGCCCGTGGCTTGTTCGAGGATAAGGTTGCGAATGCATGGTGTGCAATCCATACCTTCTACAAACTGAACCGATTTCCTTCGAGCGTCTTGCAGCGGGCATCTCTCGGCGCGACTTTGATCTCTATCCTGGTCCCATGTATTGTTATCTTCCGCTATCCACGGCCCACCCTTCTCCTGCTTGCCTTGTGCAGCTCGGCCTGGGGGTTCTTTCTCTTTTCTTTCCAAGTCCACGAGAAGAGTGTTCTCCTTCCGCTGCTGCCAATGACCCTCCTTCTGAGCGGCGACGGTGGTCTGAGCAAGGAGACGCGCGCGTGGGTTGGTTGGGCCAACATCCTCGGAGCATGGACACTTTTCCCACTCTTAAAGCGCGAGGATCTCCGCATCCCGTACTTTGTCATTACCTTACTCTGGGCCTATCTCATGGGTCTCCCCCCAACATCACTTGAAACTTACCGCACGCGCTCTCAACCTAAAAATCCGAATGCTGGCCCAGTCCACATCTTCACTACTGTTGTGCACCTCATCTTCTATCTAAGCATGGTGATATGGCATGTCCTTGAGGCGTTTGTTCCTCCTCCCGCAGATAAACCGGATCTTTGGGTGGTACTCAACGTGCTCATCGGAGCCAGTGGTTTTGGACTGGCTTACCTGTGGTGCACGTGGAACCTTGTCCTGCAAGCGTACCGATTAGGCCGGAGGACGTCAGCGGAGGAGAGCAAGAAAAAGACACAGTGAGGCTGAGTACTAGTCAACTGTGTGGTGGATATCTAAATCTCGATACCCTCATCTACTTTTAGATCTTCGTGTGAAGTAAGTTCTGCCGTGTCGTTTTATATCCGTTTTCCGTTCAAGTCCGAATTTATTGCAAGATGTGTATTAGATTTTATGAACCTTAAACCTTCAACGTTATATTAGCAACAAAATTTTATCATCGCGAGGTCTTTTATTTGATGCAACGTCCTTGTAAGAGCGGGTTTAGCTATTGCAATGTAATGTAGTGTACAGTACACACATAGGTATCAACCCTTTCCAAACGCCAATGCCTGCAGTACATGTATGTCCCCTAGCCATATCCCTTAGCTAGGACGGAAAAGTATAGAAAAAAATATCGAATACAATGCGAGATGAGAAAAGAGGAGTGAGGTATATCCCAATGCGATTATTGTACAGTACATAGTATACAGTGGTGTGTTGGTATCATTCTGTCATTCCTCCGCCAACGCAATGCGACCTGGTCGGTTTGTCCTTCCTTCTTCCTTAAACCTTGAACCCATACCCCGCCATGCAGTTCTTATATTGCTCGATCAAGGGCTGGCAGTCTTTCTGTGGGTCGTCGGACTTGGAGAAGAGCATGCAGTCATCGCGGGCGCTCTTTTCTTCCTTGCACACGCAGCATGGCTGTTACCAAATCAGCGCGCTGATCCTCCCTCAGCGAAAACAATGTAATGTTTTTTCCCCCCCTTCTTTTCAGTCAATTTTTACCTTTGGCTTGTTGGCCGATTGTTCCGAGGTTGTCTGTTGTTGCGTGTTGTTGGTGGCTGAGCTCGCTGTGGTGGACGTCGTCGTCGCAGATGCTGTATGAACAATGGAATTAGCTCTTCAATATCCTGAAACCAAAAGTAGAGGATATATAGACGAGGAGGAAAAAAAAACAAAAGAACAATTGACTGCATAGGCCGAACACAGGACAAGGCTTGTTGATCAGCGCAGCAAGAAAGACAAAGACAGCCGCAGATCCTGTCCTGTCCTGTCCGCGGAGGTTGCGGAAAACTGCAAACCAAGATCAGCTAATAGCAGACAGGCTAGGTACACATACCGTTCGACGAGCCAAACAGCCAAGACATGGTGATGGTGATGAAAGTATGTCTTGAGTATAATAATGCGCACCGGTTCAATTGGATATAGAGCCGATTCGAATTGCTCGCAGCGTGCCTGCCAGGGCAGAGAGAGTTCGTGATAGAGCGGAAAATGACGATGATGAATAATGCTTCGAGGTTGACGTGCCTGCCCAGGCCAGGGACCTACCGTATGCGGTATAGTGGCATGCCGGGGTGATCGTAAGGGCCCACACGAGCTTACATTAGCAATGAATACATCTACTCCGTACATCTACCAGCGGTAGGTAGATCTTGTCCGGTGTCTATCTATCTAGATTGTAGGTAGGTTCTTCTGTATTTGCAAAATGTCCCCTTCTCACATAGGTCTGTTGGGAGTCTTTGCAATACATGTACTAAAGTTATGACAAGGTGTACCAGCATGTTAAAAGCGAATCAGACTATTGATTTGTTATGCGACGCGTCTATGAAATGTCATTATTCTTCCAAAAATGAGCAGAAACAAGAAGATCATCCATCAAACGTTGTATTGCATGCCGTGATATCTGGCCCGGAAAAGCAAAAGACACAAAACAGAATCCAAAGCCACAATAATAGGCAGTTGTTTTTGACAGTATGTTTATGTGGGAGAACTGTGAACAATTGAACACCTTGCGCAGACGCTCAGCGACCGCAGTTTGGTTACTGCGTTGAGCCATCTCAATATCTAGTAAGATGATAAGTCCAGTCATTGAGGGAGAGTCAATTGGAATCGAGTAGAGCGCGAACACGTTCGATTTTACCGGATTCGCTCGCCGCCTTGAGCTGCTCGGTTTCTGGAGGGGGTTTTCTGAGCGTCGTAGCCAGGATCAGAGACAGGAGGGGGGTTACCAGCAACTAAAGCGGAGATTTCCACTGTGTCCATGTTGTTTGGATTTCTGCAGTGATTGTTTCAGCGTGTCAGCGTACATGGAAGGGGGAAAGCATGCCGCCTAAATAGTGATGGACCAAAGACCTATAGTGGTTTAGATTCATATTAGTTCAATAACAGGTACAATATACTTAAGAGACCCATATATTACACATAAACTAGTGGACCTTATCTCTCTGTTTGGATGGAAAGGATGAGACCGGACGGAGAATCACGTCTTGCAACTCCGTTGGGAGTACTACAGGAGAAGTGTGATGGCCTCTGAGTTTGAAGTATCCTTCCAGCAAATCCGGTAATAGCCAAACTGCGTAATCTGATACAATGAAAATATGAAGTTCGGGTGCAATTCGAGCATGCGAAGGCGGATGGATGAAAGAGAGACGGAATCGATTCTGCTGCAGGCAGTGATCCTGGTGTTGATCGGGGCATCCTTGCGGATGAAGCCGTTACTGGACAACTGTCTTAATTAAAATATCTACATCACTGCATATTCAAATGTCCAGCACTCTTAAGTGGAAGGGGAAAAAAAATTATCTAACAAATAATCAGCGAAGCCATTGAGGGCCGTGGCAAGCTCGTTCTTCTGATCCACGCCGGTTCATAATGGGCAATGAATTGATTGAAAATGCCGGTTTCTATTTTATGTTCTACTGACCCGAAGCAACAAAGTCGGGGAAGTCTAGAACGGATTCTAATAATGATTCCAAGGTTGATAACCGGGATCCATGTCAACTGTATGTCCGTAAATGGTGAACGCCGTCAGCCTCATAGATCTGCTTACATAATACGGATAGTGGGGCTGCCCCCGCTGCCCTGCGTAGTCATGTGACCGGGCTGCACAAAGACCCGGCAGAACGGCGGGCGGTGAGTGGTGGAGGCCGGCGGGAAAAGGAGGCTAATCATCATTATTTTCCTCTGCCCACTAAACAAGGCATCACAACAAATCCTGTCTGGGGGCGCCCGTTTCCTTGACAGATCCGCATTTTGGATCTCTGGTCTACTTGCGATTCTGCTTTTGGAATTTTAATTCGACACGTCCCTCGCGTCCCTTGTTCCGCCATCAACGCGCCGCCCCTGAACTTACCCCGCAATGGCCCCTCCCAAGGTCTTCTCCCTCGATGGCAAGGGCCTCAAGCTTGATACCGCTGAGGATGTCGAGGCCCATGTGAAGCCTCTTCTCGAGGATACTTCTTTCACCGAGGTTCGCCTGGGCGGAAATACCTTTGGCATTGCTGCCTCGGAGCGCCTGGCTTCCGTCCTCGCAACCCAGAAGAGCCTCGAGGTGGCCGATCTGGCCGACATCTTTACGTCGCGCCTCTTGTCGGAGATCCCTCCTGCATTGACGGCTCTCCTGAACGCCTTGGTGGAAATCCCTACTCTGCATACTGTGAATCTGTCCGACAACGCCTTCGGTCTCAACACGCAAGCGCCCCTCGTCGACTTCCTCTCCCGCCATGTCCCTCTTCGCCACCTGATATTGAACAACAACGGCCTTGGCCCGGCCGCCGGAGCCCTCATCGCCGAAGCGCTGACCAAGCTGGCAGAGCGCAAGGAGGAGGCGCGCAAGTCTGGCAAGGAAGTTCCGTTGCTCGAGACCATTGTCTGCGGACGGAACCGTCTGGAGAATGGCAGCATGCAGGCATGGGCTGCTGCCTACAAGGCCCACGCTGCGGGCATTCGCTCGGTGAAAATGACGCAGAATGGCATTCGACAGGAGGGTATCTCTTTGCTCTTGAAGGAAGGGTTGAGCCACGCCTCGGCTCTCGAGGTCCTGGACCTCCAAGATAACACCTTCACCCTCCTGGGATCTACCGCTCTGGCAGGCGTGATTCACGGCTGGCCGTCGTTGCGCGAGCTGGGTGTGGGCGACTGCCTGCTGTCGGCGCGGGGCGGAATTAAGATTGCAGAAGCCCTTGCCGCTGGCAAGAACCAGAAGATCCAGATTCTGCGCTTGCAGTACAACGAGATTACCGCGGAGGGTGTCAAGCTATTCCTGCACGCGGCCAAGACTGCGCTGCCTGCGTTGAGACGGATCGAGCTGAACGGAAACAGATTCTTTGAGGATGATGGCAATGTCGAGGAGCTCCGGGCACTCCTGGAGAAACGGAAGGAAGAGCATGGCAAGGAGGATGACCCCGAAGACGCATGGGGCATCGATGAGCTGGACGAACTCGAAGAAGACAGCGAAGAAGGGGGCGAGGAAGAGGAGGACGAAGAAGAGGAAGAGGAAGAGCACAAGGCGACCAAGATCGTCAAGGAGGCCGTGCAGTTGGAGGACCAGACTGTCTCGGAGAAGGAAGACAAGGACGTCGACCAGCTGGCTGAGACTCTCGGAAAGACGGGAATATAAATCTGCAACTTCACCGCTTGTCTCCACCCCTGCGTTAGCCCCCTGCCAACACATCAGCCACACCATATATTATTCCCTATTCCTACCGCATGTTCTCCACCTGTCGATGGGAGTCGATATCGCCATTTACTCGATACAACGCCGAAGGCTTGCCCGGCGGACGTATCCAGATTGGGTGAACGCCTTTCGGTGCGGATGACGAGTCAACACGTCATCGAACGGGGACATTCTCCTCGACATTATCTCTCCCGACAGGCTCTTTGAAATGTGTACGATTTCCTGGTGCAGTATTCCCGATATCTATGACTCTTGGGTGGACTCTGTGATGGATAAGATGTCTAGAAAAAAAAAAGCTCAGCGAGATGGCTGCCGGTGAATGGATGTATGTAGATAGGATCTTGCGATTCAATCCAGCGATGCAGTATTCGATAGCCATCGTCAGCGTAGAGTGTTGCGTAGAATCGAATTGTTGCGTAGAATGTCTTCAGTCTGACCCAATCACGTCGCTGCTGCCGGCAATCTTGGCGCGGGGAACCTCTGGGCCAATCAGCGTGGGCATCGGCCTGGGCGGATCGATCGCACGAGCCTGCTTCGACTCGCGGTTCCTGAGCTCGACTCTTTGATCGCATCACAATCTTCATTCTGGACCTTCTCATCCTCGAATACCTCTCTCCTATCCGCCACCGTCCATCCTTCCTCGATTCCGCCTTCTGTCGTCCTCGCGGTCCCGCTTTCCTGTCGGTTCCCCGGCTATCGCTCGTCGTCGCGTGAGGTCTCGGCCCGCCCCAAGTCCTTCCATATCAGCGAGATTGGTCTTTGCTTTCTCTGTTTACGGGTGTCGCGGTGATACACCGCTGCAACCGTGAATTCACCTTGGTCTGGTGAGCCTCTCTCTTTGCTTGGGCCCCTGGATTGCCTCGACACGGTCGCGTGGCAACACACACGGGATTCACAGCTTGATCTGCGCAGTGAATGCGCGCGACAATGCACTGCCGGACTGACTCCTAAACACTGACTCTTCCATCCTGCTGTTCCATTTATTACCCAGGACCTGTCTCAGGCTGTCTGCTATTATAAACGATTCGATCTGTCCACTGACACTCCAAGAAGAACTAACTCCTGCAGACTCGTCCTGAAGCACCTCACCATGGACGTCAAGGAAATCGAGGTGAAATCCAAGGCGCTGACCAAGGCTGTGACCTCCAATGATACTCCTGCCACCATCGTGGGCATCCTTAAAGAATTACAAAAGGGAGTGCACCCTACGGAAGACTTGCTTCGCACGACCCGGATCGGTATCATCGTGAATAAGCTAAAACAGCACAAGTCCCCGGACGTGGCGCGTTTGGCCGGAGAGATCGTCTCCAAGTGGCGGAGCGAGGTCAACAAGCAGAAAGCCAGCGGTGCCGCTGCCGCCGCTCGCAAATCACCCAACGGCGCGGCCTCTCCTGCGGCGGCGACGACCCCCAGCGACAAGACGGACAAGCCGTCGGTCCCGCCCGACAAGCGGACGTGGAAGGCGGATGGCGTCGACATCAACGTTACCGGGAACAAGGTTCGCGACAGCTGTGTCGGCCTGATGTATGACGGGCTGTGCTTCACCACCACCGAGCCCCCGAAGGCTGTGCTCGCCAAGGCGACCGCCGTCGAGGCTGCCGCGTACAACGTGTACGGACCGGAGACGAAGGAGCAGTACCGCACGAAGATCCGGAGTCTGTTCCAGAACTTGAAAAACAAGTCGAACCCGCAGCTGCGGATGCGCGTGCTGACCAACGAGGTCAGCCCGGAGCAGTTTGTCAAGATGTCGCACGAGGAGCTCAAGTCGGCGGAGCGGCGCGAGGAGGATGCGCGGATCCAGAAGGAGAACATGGACAAGGCGATGGTTGCGCAGGCGGAGCGGAGCATCAGCACGAGTCTGCAGTGCGGCAAGTGTGGCCAGCGCAAGGTGACCTACACGGAGGCCCAGACGCGCAGTGCAGACGAACCGATGACGCTGTTCTGCACGTGTATGAACTGCGGGAAATCGTGGAAGCAGTGATCTGACCTCCTCCCCTGTACTACTCTTCTTTTTTCCCTACTTTTTTATTCCTTTATTTATCCTTTTTTTATAGCATGTCGAGACTACTATCATCTCGGAAGGTTGGGAGTTCAAGGAGGCGCTTTTTGTGACTTTCTGCTGGGCTTACATCTCCGCTGCCCGGATTTCTTTTAGCTGGTAGGATAGAAGGAATAACGATTGTATTGAGTAGGTATAGTGCAACTTTGCGATGACACTAGTTCCAGGACATATATGCGTAGAAAGCAGACCTTGGGAAAATCGCAGCTGATGACAAAAAAAATTGCATTATGTCGTTATGAAGAAGCAGAGTTGCATTATATCCTAATATCATTAAAAATGAGACCAAACTCGCTCGACAGACAGAATTTCTTCCTTTTTTTCTCTCTTCTCGTATGGTGTATTATCATCCACAATTCCCATACACATTCATGCCCGACCCCAAGGCATCCCTCGGCGGGTATGAAGAAGAAGGATCGGCCTCCTTGGCAGCAGCAGGGACCTTTTTCGTCTGGTTCTCCTTCTGATCGACAGCAAGCTCAAGCTGCCTCAACTGGCCGCGGCTGGCGAGGTAAGCAGCACCCGTATCGGACCAGACGCGGTACTCCTGGACCTTGAACTGGCCGCTGTGCTCGGACGACTGGCTGACCTCCTCGGCGATGCCCAGCCGGTAACAGAAGGCCTCGTCCCAGGTCTCGCCCGTGGCCTTCCAGATGAAGCGCGCGCGGCCGCGCACGCACACCGCCAGCGTCTGCTGGTCGACCACCCACTCGTCCTCGCGGTCGAACCGCATGTCCTCGAAGGTCACCAGGCTGGCTAGCAGGTCGAAGTAGCGGCCCACGCCGTCGAGGCCGTTGAA
>NW_013562769.1:0-9572 GCF_000968595.1 Rasamsonia emersonii CBS 393.64 | reverse complement strand
GAGGGTCGGGTACGGACGTTGCTGGCTGAATGGAAGCGACGAAGTGAGTGCCTGCGTTGCCGCCGCCAGCTGCTCACCAAAGTAATAGAGGCCAAAGGCAGCAGCAGCCACCAGAATCGGGATTATAATGAACCTAATGCGGTTCAAGGATGAAGTGTCAGATGCGGTAGCGAAGGTGGTTGACTGGCCGACAGACCTGGCCGGAGCATCATCCACAGTGGAGTCATGATCAGGACTGTCTCGCGCAGCAATTGTCGATATGACTGTCTTCGCAGGGGCACTCGAGACGTGAGGAGATGCTGGATCCGGTTGCTCGTGGATCGTATCATTGAGAAATGTAAGACCAGAAAGACGACGAGGCGGGGCAGTGATGTTTCTACCATGTGGTGACTGCCGATACTTGTTCGGCCGAGTACGCTGGATTTCATCGCGATGCAAGTCACGTTCAAGCCTCCAAGAAATCGTCGACTCGTTATCGACGGAGTCTGCATGTTGAGGAGAACTCGGAATCGACTGAGATCCAAAGCGCGGAGGAGGATAGGCGAAAGAAGCGGCCCTGTCGTCAGTTGGATGCTCCGGAGGGCTGTCCCCATTTGTTAAGTGGTCAAGGGTTGGCGCAGCCGGGGTTGAAGTGGTAGATATGGTGTGCTGAACAGGTGGAGAGGGAGTGGCGGTAGAAGCGCCAGGTTCAGTCTCAGCAGGATGTTGTTCCGGGGAATTGGAACGTGAAACGCTTGCAGAAGCTTCGCGGAGGGACTCGAGGACTTGTATCTCATCGGGACTAGCATCGCGTTTTGAAGGAGGACGGACAGGAGAGACGCTTGTCGAAGCCAAGCGGCGCTGAGAGCGCGTGGTCACGCGAGATTCATTACTTTGGCTGGCAACAGAACTGCGATCCCGAGACTGGCGCGGGCCTATTTCAATATCAGCAATTCATGCAAGACTAACTGGCAAGTCGTCGAGGAACCAGGCGCAAGAGAACGCCAGGGCCTGGACAAAAACGAAGGGCTGGACGAACCAGCAGGACTCTCAGTGGGACCTGTCTGTCTGGCAACTGATCCTCCACGGCGTGAACCACGCTTGGGAGGCATATTGTACTGTTGACGTCTCTTGACTTTTTTTAACCGACTTAATGTTCAGAACTGGTTCGAGTCAGTATGATCAAATTGCAGTAGCCGAATGGAACGTAAATGGACATAAAGGTGAAAAAAAAGTGGAGCCGATCTATCGACAAGGCTTTTCACATATACAACGGCTTCGACAGGAAGCTGATGAAGATGTAGAACATGGGACAAGTAATTGATGTGAAAGGCTACACAATTTGAGACAAAAACAAATGCAGTTGGGCGACTGATATCCAGCTGGATCAATCTCACTCCCAGAGGATAGAGATGCTTTCAAATCCACATCAACACGAAAACCGATATTTAACTCACCTAGACTGAGAGCTTCCAGAGAGCAAGATGCGGACAAGAGGATTCAGTCTGCTGACAATGAGCAGGCCAAGTGCTGTCGACGGGAGAGCCCTCTCGGCGTCTATATGAAGGAGATGCGATTTCTGGATTGACAACAGCAAAAGAGGTCCAAACACATCTCGTCGAGAACCCTCAGATAAAGATGGAAGATAAAGTGGCCTTTGCCAAGGGCTAAGTCGAGGCAGACAGTTTGATATCTGATTGTTGGTGAGGGCAAGGATAAGATCTGTAGAGAAGCAAAAGAGATATAGGAGATAGAGATGTCTTCTCAGAAAACAGAAAGATGAGAGATATTTGAAGGTATTTTCGTGATCCCTTGACAACTGCAATCAATGCCGGTTGTCCTGGCACAGGCCGTGAACTTGCAAAACAAAACACACGCAGATCACAGCGCCAAACTAATTGGATGTCTCTTTTTCAAGAGCTCAACATTCCTCCTCCAGAAGAGGCAAGAATTAATGATCAAATATGATGAGTATCGCAGGCGTGCTCGAGTTCCATGGGATGGAAAGGCGTCGCGAATCTTAGCAATTCAATTCCGAGTCGCGATCGACGGCTGCAGAGCGCGCCAGCGACAGCGAAGAGCTGCACCCTCGAGAGTACCTCCTCTAGCGAAACATCCCCCTTTGGGAAAGGAAACAATTCAATAATTCATGCCTTTTGTATGTATGTATCTCAGCGATGTAAAGATGGGCGATCCTTGCGATTCTTGGCGGCGAGAACGCGCGAACCGCTTTTGTCTTTTCGTTTTCCCGCCGCGTTCCTGCGCTGCTGGTCCGAGCGTCTGGGCATGACATACGAGCGATGAACTTGGGATTTGAGGTATTTGACCAGATCTCTTTAAAAAAAAGTCTTAAGAATGAGAAAAATAAAACCGCCCATTCACCATATACAATTCCACATATTGAACTTTGGGAAGAGATACAATACTGTCACATAATAGTAGTCGCTACGCTGAAAGGTCCATTGTACAGAGTATGTATATCCTGGTCGGCTGCAGGAACACACGAGTCACGACAAAAAAACACCCTATCTGTTCTCCAAAAAATCCCAGGACAGGAAGAAACATTCGCCAGGGCGACAGGCTACATCATACACTTGTTCCAAGCACAACCGCCAACACCATACCCTCTCAGCAGGAGCAGTACCCAGGCATAGTATACACAGTGGCCATCCGGTCCACATTACGGAAGGGGAGAGATAAGCATGCCGCTTCGTCACGCTTCAGGAGGCTCAACAGGCCCACACCCCGACCACACCGTCCTTGCGACCTTCGATGAGATACCCGTCCTTGATCCGCACCCGTTCGACGGTCGCCGGGTTGGTGCCCTCGGCTTCAGCAGAGACGCCGGCACCGCAATCCCAGTGATGCCCGTCCGTCTTGTCGTAGATCTTCACCACATTCTCCCCGGCTGCGCATGCGATTCGCCGCGAGTCAAACATCATGCTCGTGATGGGCTTGTCGTAGGCAAAAGCATCGTAGATGGATCCAGTACGGAGGTCCCATATCTAGAAGAGTCAGAAAAAGCTGTATCAGAATCAACAATTCGGTAGTACTCACCCGGATGCTGCGGTCAAGGCTGCCAGTGACGAGATGCACGTCGTCGAACTGCAAGCACGTGATCGGGCCAGTATGGCCCACGAGGCTGCGATGGACCTGGCCGCTTCGGAGATCCCAGAGACGAATGATGCCGTCGGCTGTTCCGCACGCCAATGCGGCATCAAAAGATTGAAGAGCACCGACAAAGTCGGCCGACGCGTCCGGGAGTCGCCCTGTTGGACGCCATTGGGCGTTGGTGCCGGCTGCGAGCGATGCTGACGCCTGTGCAGCCGCCCAGAGGACATCCAGCGTCTGAACGCAACGTCCTTTGACTAGATCCCACTGTCGCAACGTCTTGTCGGCGGACCCTGAGATAAGTGTGTTGCCCCGGAAGTGGAGCGCCGTCACTTCATCTACATGAGCCTCGAGGGAGAAGACCTGACAATCCTCCATGCTGGAGGAAGGCGGTTGTGGCGGAGCATCCTCCGGGTTCGAGTAACGAAGTCCATCATCGTCTTCCTCGTCGCCACCCTTGTTAATTCGGTTGTCTCGAGGCGCGTATTGAGCACGACTCAGATCCCAGAGACGGATCGTTGCATCCATCGACCCCGTGGCGACAATATTGTCTTCGACTTGTAGACATCTCACGGACGCGTGGTGGCCTTCCAGGAACCCTAAACACCGTCCTGCATTGAGATCCCACACACGGACGGTATCGTCCAATGCAGCACTGACCATGGTTCCAAAGGGCATGTCGAAATCGAGGGCGGTGACAATGTCATTATGAGCCTGTATTTCCTTGATCGCCGTTCCGGGCTCGAAATGTTCATGTAAAATCGGCATGGATCGTTTCCCTGGCAGGTGCGGTTAGAAGAACAAATTTTTTTTCCCCCGTAAGCAAGACGCCGGGCTGCCTTACGTATCGATTTGTGTTTTCGACTCCTTGGCGAGAGCTTCTGATAGATTGATTCAGACATGAAGGATGCATCCAGTGCTGCATCTTCAGACTGGTCGTTTGTGGTACCCGACTTGGGAGTTGCCTGAGCCGCAGCTGCCGCTTCCTCCTCCTCTTCCATATCCTCCAGCTTGTTATCGAGCTCAACCACTGTTTTGCGGATGTCAGACCTTGGCCTTTCCGTGGAAAGAGTCCGGTGAACTCACATTGGTGTTCCAGTTCCGCCTCGTCCATTTCCAGGCCGGCCAGCCGGTCCAAAACGATCTTGCGCATGTTGTTCAGATTCGCGATCTTGTTGTCGATCTCACGGATCTCTGCGCTGCACATATTCTTCCGAATGCCCATCATCTCTAAGCGATGGTTTAGCCGCTCCCGCTCCTCTTTCAGGGCGCTAATTGAAGACGGCAGAGCCCTATCCTTGTCCTCATCGGTGAGAAGCTTCTGGCCCTTTGAGCCTCGTCTGCGATGGGATTTCCGGTGGTCATTGTCGGATTCGGGAAGGGAAGCCTGGAAGCCCTGAAACAGAGAATAGGTACTGGTGTCTTCGGGGATGTTTGCAAGGAGTTCGTCGGGAAGAGAGGAGACCGCACGGGATTGTATTTCGGACGTCGACAGCTTCGAACGGACGAGATCGGTAGGCGTCGTCTGGGCGAGGGCAAAGATGCGTCGCTGAACCGTCGGGCGCCGCAATTCTCGGTGGATGTCGGTTAGAGCATTTTGATAGTGGCCGCCGAGGTTGGAATCCGACCCAGGCCCGATCAAGTGGTTCGCCGTAGAAGTGACCTTTCGCCCAAAAGCCTCAAGGTGACGCGTCTGGCGCCGGGAGTTAGCATCCTGATTCTGCTGTCCGAGCAGAAAGGGACCGGGTTACCGTCAAGCCGGTTCCTAGAACCGAATCGTCAAGGGCGTCCGATCGGCCGGAGGGCGACTCATGGCGGTGGTGGTCCTCCATGAGCAAGGCCGATCACAGAGGACACGCTCAGGAACCCTACAGATGACCCGGGGTTCACGCGAGAAGGAATTGGTCGCGGTGGTGAGGGCGCCGGGAAAATCGGTCGAGGAAGGGTTGAGATGCTGGCACGCGATACCGAGTTCCGGCTGTAATTTTACACGGGCGTGCGGCAAGCCTAGTATTGCTTACAGTCACCGCACCCCGGCAGAACGCTGCCAGCAAAAAATACAGAGTAAATAAATAAACAAGACATGGGAGCTGGAAGAAATAACTGTCTGGCGTAATGATATTATTACTGGCGGTGCTAATCATTGCTATTATGACCAACCTGAAACCAAACAGGGTCTGCTGCCATCTACCTCTTGAAACATTCCAATTCATCACAAAAATATAGCTAATTTCCATTGATTGCCGCGGAGGTTTCAGACCTGTATTAGATGACTCCATGTGACAAGCACAGGCGCATTCACACTTCTCAGCGAACTTGCAGACTGTCAATCCCAATGGCACTTAGACAGAAGGGCCACATACGCATATACAGATGAAGGTTGACTTTTCTCCACGATGGCTCGTTGATCCTGCTCATCGAGGTCCCTCATCCCTTCTGGACATGTGACCACTTCCAAGGTTTCGTCCCGAGGACCGCCATTGCGGCATTCTCTTTGGATCCCAGGATGCGATTTTTTGTAATTAGAATCTCTGTGCAACATGCCCTTCCATCTTGTGCAGAATGGCGTTTGCGCAGGTCATGGGAGGTGGTGCTGTGAAACGAAGGCGACGAAGCAAGGCCTGCTACGATACCCCGCCAAGGCGAAGAATCGGATTATTACCGCAAGCTGAGAAGACGCCCACCTCGTCTGACAACCACCACCACTACCCCTCTCTCTGCCATATAACAATAACACCGCCGTATCTGGGACAGCAAAACTGGTCACAAGTCATACGGCACAATGGATGCTGCAATCGATCTCTCGGACCCGTCCAAGGCTCTGGATTTGTCCAATATCCGATTTCAATTGATGTGAGTCGCTCCGTGCTTGCGCTGTTGTCGATCAGACGCTAGAATTTGGAGACGACGACCACAGTCGGGGGCTTCTAACAAGGTGTTTTCTGACTGTCTTGTGCTGGTAGTCGTCTTGAAGATACGATCACATTCCACCTGATCGAGCGTGTCCAGTTCCCGCTCAACCGGACCATCTATGTCCCTGGAGGGGTCAAGATCCCCGGCTGCGACCTCAGTCTCATGGACTACTTGCTCCGGGAGCAAGAGCGCCTGCAGTCGCGTGTTCGCCGTTATGAGTCGCCCGACGAATACCCTTTCTTCCCCGATGCGCTCGAAAAACCCATCCTCCAGCCCCTCCAGTATCCCCCCATCCTCCACGAGAACGACGTCAATCTCAATTCCACGATAAAGAAGCGCTACATTGAGGAGGTTCTGCCGTCAGTCTGTCCCGACTTTGGACGGCCGGATCGCGGCGAAACCAAGGAGAATTACGGGTCGTCGGCCACATGCGATGTCAACTGCCTTCAGGCATTGTCCCGTCGTATCCATTTCGGCAAGTTTGTCGCCGAGTCCAAGTTCCGAAAGGACCCGGAGAAATTCGTCAAATTGATCAAGGCTGGAGACCGCGAAGGAATTGAGGCGGCGATTACGGATGCGAAGGTCGAACAACAGGTGTTGGACAGACTGAGACTCAAGGCCGAGGCATACGGCAGCGATCCTGCACTTCCAGAACTGCGCAACAAGATCAAGGTTGAAGCGGTTGTGGACATGTACAAGGTTTGTACAGCCTTTATCTCTCTCTCTGTCGAGCTTCTGTTGACGTTGGAATTATAGAACCTTGTCATCCCCCTGACGAAGGTCGTCGAAGTCGAATATTTGATGCAGCGCCTCAAGGGAACGCAATGGGAATGAACGCAGAGTGCGCCAGGCAGTCTTCTATTCTACTCTAATATACCTACCATTATAATGAATCATGATTCTTCTTTTAGAATATAACGAGGGAGCATTTCGACTCATGCAACATCCGGGTTTGGGGACGTTTGGCATTTTACTTCGTGACAGACTTTGCAGGAATAGCTAGGGAATAGACAAAAGTAATGGCATTTTTATAATACCACGCGCAGCCTACGCGGGAGGTTTCAGGAATTCGGCAACATCCTTCACTGCGGTTTCGAATTTCCCTGCCTCGAGGAGGATCAGACTCCCTGCGGGCCTTATTCCCAATTCCTGGAATGCCCGCTTTGAGTCCGACTGGCCCTCCGCCTGCTTGTTGGTATACTCGAATGAGCCGTAGTTCAAGGCATGGCGCTCGAAGACTTCGTCTTCGGGGTGGAAGTAGAACCGCTCCGGCTTCTCGCTGGCGCTCTTTTTCTTCTTCTTCTGTGGACGGGATTCCTCCATGTCCAATTTCGACTCGACCTCTTCGTACGTCTTGGAGATGATCAGGTAGTGCGTGAAGTTGTACGGCTCCTTGTCTTCGATCGCCCAGGCGATCTCTTCCAGGAGCATGGTGTACATGGGCGGGACGACTTCGGGGGGAATGTTGATGAGCCGCTCGGTCAGGATGAGCCCGATCGGGGGGATTTCGGATTGGGAGAGGAGGTTCGAGAGGGCGGAGAAGGAGGAGGGATTCTCGGAGGCCTTTTTCTGTAGATAGGCGATCAGGTCTTTGATAACAGGCTTATCCTATATCCCCAATATATATCATTTAGTATTTGTCGACGGCGACTCATTGTCACAGTGCTCCGTGAGCTACGCTACCTTGTGTTCTTGCAGGTTCAACACCGACAGAAAAGCATACGGGTCCGATTCGTTCCCGTCGACCTTGACGGTCGATCCTAGCAGCGGCTGGGCCAGGATCATATCCACCAAGGCCGACAGGTCGAACAATTGCGCGTCGCTATCGAACAATTGTCGCAGGAGGGTCTTGAGGCCGTGAAAGTCGACAGCGGGTTGCGGGTCAAACCATTCAAAGTCCACGTTCACCATTTCCATGTCCTGGAAAAAAGAAAGAGAATCGCTGTTAGCAGGTCCTGGCTCCAAAATGTACCAGAAAATCAAATATCAAAAGAATTGGGGGCATGGTGTACATCCTCGCTCCCACTGTCGTCGTCTTCTGCCGCTGGACGCTGGGCGTCCTTCATGTCGACATCTCCATCTTTTAACTCTTTCCTCTTCCCCATTTTCGTGTATCTTTTTTTTTCGCGGAATTAAAGGTAGACCTGGGTTATTGAGAAAGGTCCCCGAGACCTGACGATAAAGTCTGGGGTAATGATAAAATAAAAGTTGCGCCGAGACCGATCTCCAAGCCCCTCGCTAAACCTTGATGGCAATTTTTTTCCCCTATCGGCGGACCGCGGGCTTTTTTTTTCTTATCAGTGGGCGGGAACATACATTCCTCCCCGGAGCCTCTCCCGTTCACTCTTTCAGTCGCAAAAGAATTTATTCTCCAGATTTGGTTGCAGGTCCTTCTCGTTTTAAATTTGACACTTTCTTTCTGAATTCCTAGGAAATCTGCAACCATGGCCGCCAATGGCGAGATGGTCAATGAGCCGCACAAGACGTTCGACACGATCCTCGTACTGGACTTCGGGTGAGTCACCCCACGATCGAGGTTCTGCGACAGACAGGTGCTAAAGATCGACATGATCCAAGGTCGCAGTACTCTCATCTGATCACGCGACGTCTGCGCGAGCTGAATGTCTACTCTGAGATGCTGCCATGCACTCAGAAAATCGCCGACCTGCCTTGGAAGCCTAAGGGTGTGATCCTGTCCGGTAGCCCGTTCTCCGTCTACGAAGAAAACGCGCCGCATGTCGATCCTGATGTCTTCAACCTCGATGTCCCCATCCTGGGTATCTGCTATGGTCTCCAGGAGCTTGCCTGGCACCACGGCAAGAATGTGCTTGCCAGCGAGAAGAAGGAATACGGGCACGCTCTCCTGAACATCCACCGGCATCCAGGGAAGGATGCGCACGTCGATCGTCTGTTCGAGGGTGTGGAGGATCAAATTCAAGTGTGGATGTCTCACGGAGACAAGCTGTCTAAGCTCCCTCCCGACTTCGAGGTCATTGCCACTACCAGCAACGCTCCGTTCGCCGGTATCGCCCATACGAAGAAGCCTTACTTCGGAGTCCAATTCCACGCAGAAGTGACCCACACACCACGAGGCAAGAAGATCCTTGAGAACTTTGCCGTCGGAATCTGCCACGCTAAGCAGGAGTGGACTATGGAGAGGTTCGTGGACAAGGAAATTGAGAGGATCAGAGCTATCGTCGGTGAAAAGGGCCAGGTTATTGGCGCTGTCAGCGGTGGCGTGGATTCTACCGTGGCTGCTAAACTCATGAAGGAGGCTATCGGAGATCGCTTCCACGCGGTCCTGGTCGACAACGGTGTCATGCGCTTGAACGAGGCCCAGCAGGTTCAAGAGACGCTGTCCAAGGGTCTTGGGATCAATCTTACCGTCGTCGACGCTTCTGAAAGGTTCCTCAGCTTGCTTAAAGGTGTCACGGATCCGGAGAAGAAGAGAAAGATTATTGGAAACACTTTCATCGAGGTCTTCCAGGAGAAGGCTAAGGAGATCGCAGCTGCGGCAGCGGGATCTCCGAACGAGGGCCCTATTGAGTTCCTGCTCCAGGGTACTCTTT
>NW_013562770.1:0-10687 GCF_000968595.1 Rasamsonia emersonii CBS 393.64 | reverse complement strand
AACAACAGTGCGATCCCGCCAACAGAGGAGGAGCTAGAAGAAGAAGACGACGAATATTATGACGATATCTTCGAAGAGGAACTCGATGAAGAGGATTTTAGATCGTCGAATCCTAATGATTTTACGAAATCATACAACCGCCAGCGCCGCTTGAACGAAGTCGCCGCAGACCCAAATGCACCGAAGTGGGCTTATCCTAAAACCAACCCCCAGAAACCCAAAGTGAACACATACGCCGCCATCGATGACCAGATCGCGTCACTAGCTCGCCATGCCTCCAAGATCAAACTGGATGATCAGCAAGCAGGGATGAAGGGCCGAGACCAGCGTATTGTCGACAAGAGTGACCGCGCGACGGCAGAACAGGTGCTTGATCCTAGAACGAGAATGATCCTGCTACAGATGATCAACAGAAACATCGTCTCTGAGATCAACGGCTGTCTGTCGACTGGCAAGGAAGCAAATGTCTATCATGCGGTCAGATTCCCGAACGAAGGCAGTGAAGACGCTGACGGTGCTGCGCCTGTTCAACGGGCAATTAAAGTCTACAAGACTAGCATCCTGGTGTTTAAAGACAGAGATAAATATGTCTCCGGGGAGTTCAGATTCCGGCAGGGATACAACAAGAGTAGCAACCGTTCGATGGTCAAGCTGTGGGCGGA
This sequence comes from Rasamsonia emersonii CBS 393.64, assembly GCF_000968595.1. Lineage (NCBI taxonomy): Eukaryota > Fungi > Ascomycota > Eurotiomycetes > Eurotiales > Trichocomaceae > Rasamsonia > Rasamsonia emersonii. The sequence goes on along the minus strand of NW_013562770.1, from coordinate 10,025 downwards.
AAAGGAAATGCGAAACTTGCGGAGGATCTATTCCGCTGGAATTCCCAGCCCTGAGCCCCTTTACCTCCGATTGCACGTCCTTGTTATGGGATTCCTCGGTAATTCCAAGGGTGTGCCGGCACCTCGGCTGAAGGACGTCGAGTTCGATATTCCAGACCCGGAAGCAAGATGGCGGGAGCTTTACATGGAGCTGGTGGGCTACATGCGCACGATGTATCATACCTGTCGACTAGTCCATGCCGATCTGAGCGAGTACAACATCCTCTACTACAAAGACAAGCTTCACCTTATCGATGTCAGCCAGAGTGTTGAGCATGATCATCCACGGAGTCTGGAGTTTTTGCGGATGGATATCAAAAATGTGAGCGACTTTTTCCGCCGAAAGGGCGTGAACACGCTACCGGAGCGGACCATTTATGAGTTTATCACCGCAACTGAGGGCCCTGAAATGGTGAATGGTTCAAACGAGCAGATGATCGCTGCGCTTGAGAAGCTGTTTGCCTCGAGAAGTGAACTCCCTGAAGACGAGAAGCAGAAATCTGGCGAGAACGAGGTCGACGCCGCAGTCTTCCGTCAGCAATACATACCGCAGACTCTAGAACAAGTCTACGACGCCGAACGGGACGCGGAGAAGCTGCGTAGCGGCCAGGGAGACGACCTGGTCTACCGTGATCTTCTTGCCGACAAATCTAGACCACATGTCTCTGAAGAACCCGGTAGCGAGGAAGAAAGAGAATCGGACCATAGCGGTGGCGTGTCAGTGTCAGAGGACGGCTCTGAATCGGAAGCTGAAGAAGCAGGAGAAGGAAACGCTACGGCTGCTGCCGATCCCTTCGCAAAGAAGCAACCCCGCGGAAAGAAATTCGTGGACAAGGAAGCCAAGCGGCAACACAAACACCAGGTGAAGGAGGAAAAGCGCGAGAAGCGGGCGAAGAAGATGCCCAAACACATCAAGAAGAGATTGGTGAACACTACCAAGAGGAGGTAAATATGAAGAAGGCATTGAATGGGCCGGTTTTGTCTCAATTTCGTATTTCTACATGGTTTTTTTTTTCCCTTCATCTTCGTCATCGGACCTACGAGTCATGATAATATGGCATGAAAACGAAACGGAATGAAATATGACTGACTGGACGGGGTGGGTTGGTTGCATTGTCACATAAATAGTGGTGGACATATAGGTTAGACGGATGGAATAAAAAAATTAAAGGTATTTTTTCATTATATATAACCAAGTCATGTTGAGGTCACGTCAAATGGAAGCTGTCGTAAATATACCTTTTATTTTTTTAAAAAAAATCACATGCTCTCTTCTATAAGACATACCACTCTATACTACAAATGATACCCAGGTTCTCGCCTCCCTTAGGATCTAGAATAGTATGTTGTTGACCAGAGCAAACCAAAGAGAACATAGAAATAGCCTGAGATGATATATATGGTATCGATATATCTAACACAGCTCGCTTGCCAGCTTATATATATAAATCATTAAATCATTATTTACTGAAAAAATGGGACAGGAGGGGAAAAAAAAACAAGAATTAGTAGGAGATCACGATTCCATTCTTTGCTCCCATTATAGAAAAAGAAAAACCCATCGGAGCTCTCTTTGATCTTCACATCACATCTCGAACCACTCACTTTGACAAGAGAAAGAAGAGAAAGAAAGAAGACCCAACAGGACAATATGCACAGAAAAACAACAATGCAGCGCTTACATCTGCTTGCCTGCCTAGCCTAGTCTATCAATATATTGACTGGCTAGGAAGGAAGGAGTATGCGTCTGCTATTCTTCTCTGGCTTTTCTGTCCTGAGGAGCTCTTTCTTTCTTTTGCCTTTTTTTGTGAATGGAGAGATGTGATCTGTAAGAGTATTAATATGGATTTGGCTTCGTCATTTGGGTTTGTTGGATTTTGCTGGATGGGTGGTTAGTTGCAATCTTCAGGGCTGTAGATGTAACTCATCACTGGGATGATGGAGAAGGGGGCTTGATAGATTTCTGTCCAGAACATAGGGAGGTTTGCAGATTGTGTAAATTCACCAGTCATCGTAGGCAGGCAACCCTTTTTAATATTTTCTGCTGCAATTATATTTGTAGTTCATTGTCAGTTTGCTATATCCATAGTAAGTCAAATGCTAACTGTTCAGAACAGTCGTCGGCGGGTCAACCCTGGACCAGTTCTGTCCAAACCTGAGATGAGTGACAGCCGCTCACACTAGGGCCCCTTTTGCTCGAGCTTTTAGCCGTGCGATTGCATCTTCCACAACTTGTTTCGGTAGGTCGGGGATGTAATCACCGCCATCACCGCCCTCATCCCCAATGGCTCCTTTACTCTCCTCGGAAGGCTCACCTTCGGCCTGCCCTGCTGCCCCTTCCAGCTTGTCGCCAGGCACGCGAACGAATTTGACCTTCATCGGTCCTCGCCCAACACCGGGCCAGATATCAGAGGGCAAATAGTCCCCCTGTTCTACCCTGAACGCTTCTCGTGCGTTTACATCCTCCTCGTAGAGTTGATCCAACTTGGCTCTGGCTTCCCGTAGAATCCGCTCAACCCCTTGCCGCACGTGTCTGCGCCGAGAGACCTCGAGGATGAGCCCGTCATAGGCATCCAAGAACCCGACGTAGAGAGACCGAAGGTCGTAGAGGTCCGCCATGCCCGCCCTGATTCGCTCGTGTTCCTCGTTCCATATCCGAGTGAAGGTGTGTGCCTGGGCTATGAATTCAGGTAGGCGGGTTGACGCGAGTGACGAGAGATGCTCAAAGATCTCCGTCGTGGCGTTGTAGACAGCCACCGTCGCGTCTCGCTGGGCGAGCACATTCTCTAGAATAGACTCCATTTCTGCGATCCGGTCTTGGATCTCTAGAACGACATCCTCGGCCTCTGCTGCGTCTTTATTTATGACTTCTAACATCTCTTGGTAGTCCTGCTCGGTCATTGGCTCCAGAGGATCGTTGACATTTGTGTCGCCGCCTTCCTGAATATCATTTCCGACCTGAACGCCCACATTGACGCCAGTAGGCATATCGCCCGTGATTGATCGCGCTGCGGCGCCGCCACCCTCAGTGTGCTTGACAGCAGTCACGCAACGATCAAAATGGTGGACCAGAGATTCAAGCAAGTCCGCCATCTCCTGCGCGTGCGATTCGAGGGACCGCAGCATGGTTGGGATGGATGACGGGGAGGAAAGAGCGGCATTTGACGCTCCTGGCGATGATGTTGACATTGAGGTCGATGAACGCGAGGATGCGAGCTCCATGGCTGAACGATACCGTCCAAGGGCCTGTTGCAGCGAACGAAGCTCGTCATCAAAGGCGTCACTGGAAGAATCTAGCTGGGCTTGGGCCGCCTTGGTGCGATCAATGGCCCCTTTCAGCATTGTCTCGAGCTCTTCTACACCGCGCTCGTCCACGAAATCGTGGAGGGTCTTTGGCTCCTCGCCTTCGGGACGGAATGCTGGGTGAACTACTGTTTCACGTAGTTTATCTAGCGTTTGTTTAAGACGCTCATCTGCAGCGTCCAGCTCCTTCAAAACGCTTGCAAATTCGGCACGGCCGCGATGGGAGATGTTCTCAACTTCAGCACGAACGTTGTACAACAACCGAATCTGGTTCTTCTGACCCCGTCGGAGGAAGCCTGTCCTCGCAGACACAACCACGCTCTCCTCCAGGGCTGAACGGGCTGTGTTGACAATCTCATTTGCGCGTGATACATGGTAAATAGACGAAAGTGATCTCTTGGCTGCTACTAGATGGGAGATGAGAGTGTCCAGTTGTGACTTCGGTCCTGCCGGGTCTTGCTCAGGGGCACCAGGCTGCGAAGCAGGCCTGGAGGATGACGACGATCCGGATGATGCCATTTCGCCACGACAATCCGGAAGCTGTTGCAAGAATGGTCAATTATAACATACTGACTGGCCGGGCACCAATCAGTTGCTTATCGGAAATAGCGGAGAGGACCAGCACTCACCAGGTATTAGACAGAGATAGCTTTGTAAAGTTTCAGCATCAAGCAGGACGAACTAACAGCTTCCCCACAAGACAGGGCGGAAACGCCAGTGTTACAAGCTGCAATCCTCAGTTTACCAAGCTTCAATAATGCTCGACCAGCTGCGTTTGATGGGATGGCTGACGTAATATTCTCCCAGATAACGACAGCTACGAGGTACCTTGGTGTCTTCCACAAACTCAGGCATGTCTCCACTTTGGCCGAGTCGAGCAGAGGAGCTTCTAGCTACAGAGATAGCGAGCAACCCAAATCTCTAATGATAGCATGAGCTCCACGAACAAGGTTTGCTTGCTGGACGCCAGCCAGCTGGGAATGTTGGAGAAGGCTGATGAGCAGCAGCCCAGGGAGACTGAAGTCGGCGACCTTCAGTGGAGCCGTGTGTACAAAGGCGACCGAATTCGGGCCAGAATGCAGGTTGCGAGAACAAAGAAAGAAAGTGGACTCGAGGGTTGATCGACGATTGGGGGCGTTCGAGAGGATTTTTAGCAACCAGAGTGGTGCGACCCCACGGCAAAATGGCGAGCTATCACGCGAGCGGCACGTGATTGCCTGATCGGGTTAGGCGCCGCGATCACGCCAGAGACGCCGGCGGAGGCGTCAGCGGGAGCGACAATCGCCCATCATTCCTCCGAATGACGCATCTACAGATAAACGCCGCATGCCCTCCTGACAGCGCTCACCGCCAGCTCATCCCTCTGCTACCGATGCTCTTCTATTAAATCGGCCAATTTCCCTTCTGTCTGCAAGCCAGACCTGTTCTCACTTGGGTCTGGCCTCTCCTGGGCTGTTGGGGGGCTTTCCGTCCAAGGCCCGGACATAGTAATTTTCACCGAGCCAGCCCACCATGAACGACGACAACACATCGCTACGCATCGATAGTGATGAGAATAGCCTTTCTCCCCGCAAACGAAGACGCTCCGATGACTACACCATGACTTCGTCCGTGAACGGCTCGAGGTCCCTCTTCAACAATGCCGCGGACTACTCTCAGAAGGAAGATAATCCTTCCGAGTCAGATCAATCGAATGCGAAGGCGAAATTGGCAGACGAAAACGTGGCACCCTTCCTTGCCAAGCATATTCCGAGTCAATACGCCCCTATGGGTTTACGAGCGGACAATGTGGTGGAACAGCCGCCGAGCAGCGTGAATTCGAGGTATTGTTACCGCCACCGGCCCGATCTCAAATGTCGACGGCAGGCCGATGAGCCGTCCATGGACCAGTTGCAACGAGTATGTTTTGTGCAGAGTAATCTCGTCCACTGTCGCGAATGTCTACTGACCTGTGTTCCAGGAACTGCAAGCCCTGCCACAAAGTGATCAGCAGGGAATTTCCCACGTCTGGTCTCTCTTTTCCGCCGCTCCTGCAAAACACCGAAAGCTTATGTTACAAGGGATCCTCGCGCAATGTTGTTTCCCCCAGCTCTCCTTCATCTCCGCCAGTGTCCGTGACCTTATACGAATCGATTTCCTAACAGCATTGCCACCCGAGATCTCGTTCAAGATCTTATCCTATCTCGACACCGCCTCCCTATGCAGAGCGGCGCAAGTGTCCCGCCGCTGGAGGTCTCTGGCCGACGATGACGTTGTGTGGCATCGGATGTGTGAGCAGCATATTCATCGCAAGTGCAAAAAGTGCGGGTGGGGTCTTCCGTTACTGGAACGCAAACGCCTTCGTGCAGCGAAGCCAGAAATAGAACAGCGCGCTCTTAACTGGCAACCAAGCCAGGACTCGACAGGGTCCGCTGATTCCCAATCGGATGGGTCCTCCGACTCCAAGCGAAAGTCCGAATCAGAGGGGGATAGCCGACTCGCCAAGCGTCCCTGCCTGTCTCTGTCAGAATGTCGAACGGAGAAGGATGGCAACAACAAAACAAAGGTTCGGCCTTGGAAGGATGTCTACAGGGATCGCTTCATGGTGGGGACGAATTGGAAATACGGACGTTGTTCGATCAAGGTGTTCAAAGGTCATACAAATGGTGTCATGTGTCTTCAATTCGAGGATAACATCTTAGCGACCGGCTCGTACGACGCGACAATCAAGATCTGGGACACTGACACTGGCGAGGAACTGCGGACTCTTCGGGGGCACGAGTCCGGAATTCGTTGTCTGCAATTCGACGATACGAAGCTTATCAGCGGTAGTATCGACCGCAGCTTGAAGGTCTGGAACTGGCGCACTGGAGAGTGCCTTTCCACATACACCGGACACATGGGCGGTGTAATTGGACTGCATTTCGACTCTACCCTTCTGGTTTCCGGATCGACGGACCGGACGGTAAAAATCTGGAATTTCGAGGACAAGTCCACTTTCGTCCTGCGCGGCCATACCGATTGGGTGAATGCTGTGCGTCTGGATACCCCTTCTAGGACGGTATTTTCAGCCTCGGACGACTGCACCGCCAAGCTCTGGGATCTGGATACCAAGACTTGCATCCGGACTTTCCACGGCCACGTGGGACAGGTCCAGCAGGTTGTCCCTCTTCCTAGGGAATTCGAGTTTGAAGAGCATGATGCCGAACATGATGATGACAGCTGCAGTGCGGTTTCTAGGGACGAACATGAATCAGAGTCGTTTTCGTCGAGCTCTTCGCCTTTCGGCCCAGCATTCGAGGGGGCCGTCCTGATCCTCCGAGATACTTCCTGACCAGTGCGTTAGACTCGACCATTCGACTGTGGGAGACATCGACTGGTCGTTGCTTGCGCACGTTCTTTGGCCACCTGGAGGGGGTCTGGGCGTTGTCCGCTGATACGTTGCGTATCGTCTCTGGTGCCGAAGATCGCATGGTGAAGATCTGGGATCCCAGGACTGGCAAATGCGAACGGACCTTTACTGGGCACTCTGGACCAGTGACATGCATCGGTCTGGGTGACAGTCGCTTTGCAACTGGGAGTGAAGATTGCGAGGTCCGGATGTACAGCTTCGGCAGCTCTTGAAATGATAATCAGGTCGAGTATGGCGTTTGTTATCGTTTATTCTTTTTTTTTCAGAAGTGTCTATACCCATTTCGCGATCCCGGTGTTTCTGTTCAACACGTCCGAGTTGTGAGGTTCATATCAAAAAGCGCATATCATTCGGATCTTTAGTATATTTGGAATTATTCCGGTACGAAATTGGTTGCGGGAATTGAGGGAACGGTGGATGTACAGGTGTTGGGTTGGGGGTTCTTGTATCCAGTTAGGGCAATTTCCGAAGTATTAATCTGATATATCATCCTTGGCAGCATGTTGTCGCATCCACGCTGTTAAAATTCAGCAATAGATCTACCTCACCTATCTCTCTTTGTCTATTTTCCCATCTATTCATTCCATTCCTTGCCTACCTGTGTGCTGATTGACTGAGCTCCGGCCTGATGATCGTTTGGCTGACTGTCAAGAAAGACTTGGACATATATTGCACGCCAAGTCTTGATTAGACTGCGGGCCTGCTGTTGGCCCTATCTGATCAATCAATCTGTCCATTTGTAGAGGTTGCAAACAGTACATTGCTCCGTATATACTCCGTACTGTAGGATGCATCATGCAAGTGGTCAGTTCTGATTAAGATGGGCAACGTGGCCGCCGCAGCTGCAGGCGGTTATGCAAGGGGGTTTGAACCACATGCTTGAACAGCCAACTAACAACCTATGTACCTGCGTAATGCTATGCTATGCTATGCTATGCCATGCTGATACCCACTCCGCCACAGCTATCAGGAATTACAGTATGTAGGCGACGTGACAGGCGCTTGTAGCAGCTGGATTTGCTGACCAGAACTACGTCTGTCGACTACTTGATGCAATCAGAAATTGACCTGAAAGCAATCAATCACCTTTCGAACAATGCGAGGACTGACTTGTTTTATCTGTGGTCCCACTGCACGAGTCGTACATTCCCGAGCTCTGCAAGGCACTTACCATAAAGGTAACACAAGCCTATGACGTACCTGTCAAGGCTTCTGTCATACAGGGAAAGGAAGATCATACCAACAATAGCTAGGTAACTGCTGCTGGTGGTATGCGTACAGTACATAATATGCCTACTGTACAGACTGTACGTTGACCTCCCAGCTTCAATGCCGGCCTCTTACGGCCTGTTTCCTTCTTTTGTCGTCGACTCTACAGTATAGTCTTCGGGCAATATGTGTCTTACATTTGCCCTCTGGGGTCTTGCAGGATTATTCCTATTACCTCTATCCTCGTCATCTGCTGTTCCCTACAACAACTACCGCAAGGTCACTGCTTTTCCTCCACCGCACACCACCGGCCTACAGATCCACGACCCCAGCGTGATCAAGGTAAACAACACATACTACGCATACGGCGTCGGTCCGCATATCAACATCTCCCGCGCAACGAGTCTCGACGGCCCATGGACGAACATCGGCTCCCTGCTCGGCAACAAGCTCAGCGTGATCGAGAAGGGTGACCGCTTCATGCCCTGGGCGCCAGATGTGATTGAATTTAACGGCACATTCTACTGCTACTACAGCGTTAGCACGGCGGGGTGTCGCGACAGTGCGATTGGCGTCGCTACGTCTCATTCACCGGAGCCAGGGGCGTGGATTGACCATGGCGTTATCGTGCAGTCCGGTACGGGAAAGGGATCGGACGTCAGGCCGTTCAACAGCTCGAATACGATCGACGCAAGTGTCATTCTTGTTGGAAATTCAGCATATCTCACGTTCGGCAGTTTCTGGACGGGCATCTGGCAGGTCCGTCTGAACAAGGACCTGATCTCGGCAGACTGGAAGGATCCAGCGTCCCTGGACGCCGTGCAGCTGGCTTATGAGCCTAGACCTATCGATCCAGGCGGTACGGACCCGAACCCTCTCTGCAGAGACGAGACAGGCGCGCATCCCGTCGAGGGCAGTTTCATCAGCTACCGCAAGCCGTGGTACTATCTCTGGTTCAGCCATGGGAAGTGCTGCGAGATTGATCCGAACAAGCTGCCTGATGATGGAGAGGAGTATGCTTGCCCAGAAACACTCGAATGAAGTTCATACTGAAGAAGTGACGGTAAACAGATATTCCATCCGAGTCGGACGATCCACCAGCCCACGAGGCCCGTTTATCGACAGAGCCGGAATCGATCTCGTCAAGGGAGGTGGGACGGTCGTGTACGGATCCAACGGGCATGTGTATGCACCGGGTGGGCAGGGAATTCTGCGGGATGGGGATGTCGATATTTTATACTATCATTACTGTACGTTGACCTGTGCATATCGACTGGAGAGTTCTAACGAGCGTGCAGTGAACAGATCAGTTGGTTATGCGTTCAACGTGAGTAGTACCTGTATCAACCGGCAGACGTATTTCTTAGAAAATGTCTTGCTAACACTATTGACAATATGGTTAGGACGCTCGCATGGGATACAACTTCCTCGAATACGACGCTGACGGCTGGCCGGTGGCAGTATAAAAATCATTAAAATTGGAACTTAGTACATTGCGCAGTTGTAGTCATAAAGGCCATACCAAAAACGCATTTATAGATAGATATATAGAATAGACATATAGAGCTTCTAGACCTAGATTAAGGATACCTGTATTGATAATGACAAGATAAGTTTCTATGAAATAGCATTTTATTGATTTATTTGTACCGTCTTTCTTTCCTTGTCTTTTTTTTTAAATAAAACACCAGCACCATCACTTATTTGATTCTTAATTCTATTATTCCCTTGTTAATAAATACAATACAACACAATAAACAATGCAATGCAATACAGTAGTACAGTACAGAGCAATGCAGTACAAATAACATCTAATGTGCTCGCCTTCCTTCCTTCCTTCCTTCCTTTCTTCACTCGCCTTGAATTGGTTTTTTTCCTCTTTTATTTCCTTTTTTTTGCTCGATTTTCGTACCGTGTGCTGTGATGGTGAAAATAGTAATAAAAAAATAAGATAAAAGAAAAGACGAGAAAGGAAGAAAGAAGGTAAAAGAAAAGGAAAACGACAAGAAAGAAAGAAAAGAAAAGAAAGAAACAATAAAGGACGTAAATGAATTAAATGAACAAACAAACAAACAGCATGGGA
>NW_013562771.1:0-11992 GCF_000968595.1 Rasamsonia emersonii CBS 393.64 | reverse complement strand
CGATTGTGGCAAAATAGCAATAGCATATTGCGAAAAAGAAGAGTGTGAAGAGAAAAAAAGGAAGAGAAGAGCCCGTTCAACCTGGCTGTATTGCCTCAACGCGACACCATCATTCCGATTGTCAGGCCCTGATCGACGCGACCCATCTCTCTACGTCTGCCCACACGGCCCGGAATCCCATACGACTTTGATTCGGATTGCGACCCTGTAGACCTAGCCCCAACGCGAGGCCTGCAGCCCAGTTGCCCTGGACCCAGACAGCGGATCTTGTTTCGTTTCCAGCCGATCGCGACACTCTCTAGCCCAGGGAATCGATAGAAGAAGGCCGACAGCAGCTTGCCCCATCCATCATGCCTTTCTGGACGAACCCATTTAAGCCCCACGACAAGGAGGAATTCCTCGGTGTCGTGGTCCCCCTGTCCGAAGCCCGTCGTCACTCCCAGTCGCACCCTGGTGCCAACCAAAACACTGCTGCCAATGATGATAAGAAACTGGACAGAGTCGGCTCCGAAGAGAATGGCGCGGCATCCAACCCTGAGTACAGTGAGATGACCATTGAGACTATCCGCGCCGAGGTCGAGAGAGAAGTTGCCGCTTCCGGTCACGACACAGCCTATGATCGTACGTTGCTTTCCTGCGCCGCGTCGTAAATCCCTTGCGCGTTTCTTCCCCTGATGATTTTATGCCCGTGCGCCGTTGTTCCTTGCCCTTTGCCCTATGCGCTTGATTCTCCCCTCCCCCCTTCTGGTGTAGATGTTATAGAAAACAGGTCTGATGGTTTGATCACAGGGAAAGCCAAGGTCATTAACCTAGCTATCCAAGATATCGGCATGGGCCGCTATCAATGGGAGCTCTTTATTCTCTGCGGATTCGGCTGGCTGGCAGACAAGTGAGTCCGCTTTCCCTTGTCCTGTCTGTCGACGTCTGCCACTGACTGACCCGGATCTTTCCAGTCTCTGGCTGCAGGTAAATACTAATGGCTGCCCTTCGTTGTCATCTATGGGGAAATCGGGGCTGGGAAACTGAATAGAGCTATTGATCTGACTCGTCACGTGCAGGGAGTTGCCCTAACGTTGCCCCAGCTCTCTCTGGAGTTTGGCGTCTCTGCCTTGCACGTACGTTTCACAACCTGTGCGCTTTTCCTCGGTCTGTGCATTGGCGCCTGCTTCTGGGGAGTGGCGTCCGACTTGATCGGTCGTCGTTTGGCTTTCAACATGACGCTCTTCATCTGCGGTGTCTTCGGAACGGCTGTGGGTGGTAGCCCAACCTGGATTGGGTATGAGGTATCCTGTCGATAAAAAGAGTAATTTTTAACCTCGATCGCAGCGTATGTGGCATGTTCGCTGCCATGGGCCTTGGTGTCGGTGGTAACCTCCCGGTTGATGGAGCACTCTTCCTGGAGTTCCTCCCGTTCGCGTCCGGAAACCTCCTGACAATGCTCAGCGTGTGGTGGCCAGTGGGCCAACTTATCGGCAGGTCAGTTCCCTTTGTGCGTAGCCAGGACGTATCCAGTGCTGACACGCATACAGTCTCTTCGCATGGGCTTACATCCCCAACTTCACCTGCGACTCCAACTTGCCGTCCTGCCTCGACGTCGCGTCGGGCGTTCCCTGCTGCCGCAAGCAAGACAACATGGGCTGGCGCTACCTCACCTTCACCCTGGGCGCACTCACCCTGGTGATGTTCAGCTGCCGGTTCTTCCTGTTCCACCTGTACGAGTCTCCCAAGTACCTGCTCTCGCGGGGTCGCCAGGAAGATGCCGTTCGGACGGTGCATGCCATTGCGTTCAAGAACAGGACCAAAACCTGGCTCACGGTCGACATCCTCAATGAGATCGGCGGCCGTCCTGACGAAATCCCCGAGCAAAAGCTGAGCAATGTGGAAATCATCAAGAGAGCGTTGTCGAAATTCTCCGGTCAGCGAATTGGACCGCTTTTCGGTACCAAGAGACTTGGATTCACCAGTACGTAGTCATCTCCTCCTTTTTTTTCTGGCCTGTTTCATTAATCTTCTTCTAGCGGTCCTTCTCTGGTTCTGTTGGGCGACCATTGGCATGGGTTACCCTCTCTTCAACGCCTTCCTGCCGCAGTACCTCGCCCACGCGGGTGCTTCCGGTGGCGCGACGCCGGTGAACATCACGTACCGCAACTACGCGATCACGTCGATTGTGGGAGTTCCAGGGTCGATCATCGCGTGCTACACGGTGGACATGAAGTACATCGGACGCAAGGGCACGATGGCGCTCTCGACACTGATCTCGGGCATCATCCTGTTCTGCTTCACGATATCGACGGACCCCAACGCGCAGCTGGTGTGTTCGTCGCTCGAGGCCTTCTTCCAGAACATCATGTACGGCGTGCTCTACGCGTACACGCCCGAGGTGTTCCCCGCGCCCAACCGCGGCACCGGCACCGGCATCGCCTCCTTCTTCAACCGCATCTGCGGCCTGATGGCCCCCATCGTCGCCATCTACGGCAGCAACGCCAACCCCAACGCGCCCGTCTACGCTGCCGGCGGTCTCTTCCTCGCCGCGTTTGTCGCCATGGTTCTGCTGCCGATCGAGACTCGTGGGAAGCAGACTCTGTAAAGTACTTGCATACACACACGTACACACACATGAATTTACAAATGTACCGATTTACAAATGTACAAAGTTGATACCAGCGGCGGCGGCGTTCTCTACATCTGTCTTATCGCAAGCTAAGACCTTGCAACGACTGGCGGTAGTAGTGATAGTGTAGGAGGCTCTCTGATAACATCGTTTTTGTTCCTGGTTTCTCCCTCCCGTCCATGTTTAAATAAAACGTTGTAAATACTGTTAATTGAACAGAGAATCCTTTTCATCCTTTTCTTTAGGGGATAAAAAAAAGAAATGAAACAGCCTAAGTATAGTGGTCTTCACCAGTTCTGCTCACACTGGTGTTAATTAGCCCTTTGTTGTCTTATTAAGGCACTCTCTGGGCACTCATCAGGCAGCCATTCTTCAACTGAATGTAATCAATGCCCCTGTCAGCGACGTAATAGAAGTTACATTTCCGCAATATAATTATTAGGAAAAAGTCTTATGAGCTGAAAATGTGAAGATAATTAAAGTGTAAGAAGATAATTGTCACAGAGCAAAAATAAAAAGCTAGGTTTTCTCTACTCTTCTTCCTCTCTTAGACCTGCATGCAATCAGTTAGTTTCTATGGATATTGAATTTGACTTGTTTGGGCAGAAAAAAGAATAGTCTGTGACGGTGTTTAACATACCTTATCTGGTGACAGGTTAGGAAGGTGATATTAGACTTGAGAGTAATAATTAGTACGGTTTTGCCAAAGTAAGTACCCAGTGTGAGGGTTTATTATTATGCTGACAGAATAAATCTCTTGAATAATAGATATCTACGCGACCCCTCATTACTATTAATAGTTTTTTCTTTCCTTTGCTCTTCTTTAATTTTAGTTTAGAGCTACCAAATAGACTCAGTAATCAGTTCTCATTATTTATATGAGCTGTGATATTGTCATGCGGGGCCCTACTGGAACACCACTATATAGGCGGGTGCCGGGCGGATGCGGCCCGGCCTAGCGGCCGTTATCTTGTGGCCTTTACGACGCAGTGGGGTAAGCCTATAGCCCGGCGGCTCACCTCTCTGACAGATATTGATAATTGTATGTACTGTTATAGAAAAAATTTCTTTATTTTCAAACTAGATATTATATCCAGCTGAGCTAAAGAATAGGAGCTAAAATACAGTAACCCACCCCATGCTTTATGGGTCTGCCTAGTGAGCAAGAGGGGAAAAAAATATTTATGTGTTGAGTCCCTATTCTTATAGTAGACTGCACATGTTCCTTTCCTAGTTTGTTGGAAGTGCAATATCTCTCTTGGATAACCATACGCATTCTTTTTTTTTTAATATAATGCTAATGTTGTGGTGGATGGTCCATACTCGGACCGTATGGTCACATGGATAATCCTTCAGGTATGGCAATCACGTGTACGGAGTAAGGATCATCCATACATGTACTGTATGTACTGTACATACAGTACACAAGGGCTTTCTTGATTGATCTCCGTCAAGCATCTTCAGGTCGCTACAGCTAACTAGACCAATTGGACAATTCTATTGGCAGCAAGAACCAGGATCCTTGAATAAAGGTTAATTCAAGTAGACTTTTAGTTGCTGATACACATGTCCGCATCTGTCAGATACGACGAGGTTTTGTTAGCGGAATTCCGAGTTGCTCTGGGGAACCTTGTAAGTAATGACATTATTATCCGCTATTCTCCATATTCACCAGACTACGTACATAGTCGTTGGATCGTCGGGGAATTTTCCACTCAACGTCTCGATTAAAACTAGTGCCATGACAACAACGCTTAGCTTAGTACTAGTACTTCCTCTGTGTGGAGTACTCTCTTCCTGCTGACAGCTGACTCGGAGAAGCCGCCAAAAAGGTCATTCCCTGACTCATTTGTGCCTTCGTGATTGGTCTTTGCGACGTCAGTAACGGTCAGACGTTCCTTGACCAGCTGGAATTATGCCCGTTTTGAAGCCTGTTTCCATTTTCAGTTCTGTGCATACTCCGTGGTCAACATCCCTGCCCTTATTTCTTCACACTAATGCAGCTAGACTGCATCTATCACACGGGCCGTTGCTGCTTGGACAGCTCATCGACAGGACGCTGCTTGGTGCCCACCTATAATAAGACTTGAGGGCTGGCGCTTTCCTCATAAAGAGGAGGATTATTGCAACTACTGCGCCCTCTTGAGATCCCACAATTGCACCGTGTGCATTTATCTAATTGGATTCCATTGCCCTCCTGACTCTGCTCTCTGCTCTGTCAAAAAGTTTTTCTTCTTAATTACCAACACAATAATGGCGGAATCTACAGCAAACAACGAGCCTGCAGCACAGAATGAACAGAATGAGCCCACTACACAAGACAACCATCAGGTTGAGGCTGAAGTCGAAGTAGATCTTCAGGTTTGTGAAAAAGTCTAATAATGTATTCCACAACAATAGGGGTTTCTAATGGGATCTTAGGCTACTGATAATGATTCTTCTTATGGAACCGAGCTGTGAGCAAGCGACAGACTTTGCCCCTTATTATTGTAGTCATGCAACTAATTAGATATAACCAGCTCAACCTACAGCGCCTCTTTAACCTCTTCAGTGCTGAATTACCGCCATGAGAATGGCAGGCGCTACCATGCTTATCGCGATGGCAGTAAGTGTTCTATTCTTCAAAGACTATAAAAGAATACTATCTGACTAACAAACTGTAAGGCTATCTTCTCCCCAATGATGAGACCGAGGCGGATCGCTTAGATATAATGCATGAGATGACACTTGAAATGATGGAGAGGAAACTATTCCTTGCACCTATTGGACCATCGCCACAGAAAGTCCTTGACATTGCTACCGGGACTGGGATATGGGCGATTGATTTTGGTAAGCTACGGAGTATTTTGATGAGATGCATATTATTTTCTGGAAACTCATGTCTGTCTTGCAGCTGATGAATACCCTTCTGCTGAGGTCATTGGTAATGATCTGAGTCCTACTCAACCAAACCTGTCAGTAAGCAACTCCCCTCTGCATAATGGATATTACTGTTAATCGAGTATAGGGTTCCACCAAATTTGAAATTCCTCGTCGACGACATTGAGTCTGAATGGACATATGAGAAAAATTCATTTGACTTTATCCATGCTCGTTATCTAGCCTACTCTATCAAGGATTTCAAAAAGTTGTTGAAGCAGTGTTACGAGTAAGGCTGTCCCTATCTATTTATTTAGTTTTGGATGAGGGCTATACTGACCTGATTATCAGCTGCACAAAGCCTGGTGGCTGGGTAGAATTTCAGGACTGGGATACACAGGTGAGGTCCGAGGACGGATCTCTGAAGGGCACAGACCTTGAGAGGTTTATTGCAGATTTTATCAATGCTTTTGAAAAAGCAGGGTATCCCACAAGACCTGGTCCACACCTTGAAGAATGGTTCCGTGAAGCAGGGTTTGTGGATGTCCATGTGAAGAAGTATTATGTGCCACAGGGAGCCTGGCCCAAAGACCCGTATTACGTATGTGAAGCCAGTTTTCTATATACATGACTATTGCTAACTTCAGGTTGCAGAAAAAACTTGGGACATGGAATCTCCTTCAGGCTGAGACAGGCTTTAAGGCGGGTGCTCTGGCCGTGTTTACAAGATTTGAGTCATGGAAACCCGAGGAAGTCGAGGTTTTTGCAGCAAAAGCTCTGAATGATATCAAAAATCCTAAGGTCCATGCACTGTATGACTTGTAAGTTGCTTCCTCTGATCAGCGTCTCCTTGCTTGAGAGCTGACTAACCACCGGCCAGTTATGTTGTGTACGGTCGGAAACCTGAGTCGACCAAGTGAACTGCACTGCATGGAACTGCATCAGAGCATCACTCAGACTTATATCTCTCATCCTTAGATATCGTTCGTTCATTTTTTGAGGAAATTTCCCAATTTACGAGTTTTTCCACTATCCTAGCCTAAGAGATTGAGCCGAGTGGTTCGTTCGTTCGTTCGTATTTCATACCAGATCTAGCAGGCAGACTATTAGTATACACCTTGCAAAGCAGAGGGTTTCGAACCCATGATACGCTAGGGACAAGATATCCAAACGAGAAAATAGCTATTGCATCAGTTAAATCAATGCAGAAAAACGAACAAGCCTCCGAGAGTCACAGGGGGGAGTCTAGAGTACCCAGAATTAGATAATTGTAGCCTTGATTGAATAACGCTGGGTGGCAGATTGTTTATAGAATACAAATCAAGGTAAGATCTCGTATAGTTATATCTCGTCTTTTAACCTAAGTTACAATCATAGTTCAGGATGTACTCCAAGGTATACAGAGAAGATGTCATTTATATCTCTTTTGGGAGAATATATTTGAAATGGAGAAAGTAATATAAAGTGAATAAAGTTAAATCTTGTCATTCCAATATCCGGCTAGTATCTGCCATAACGCAAGAAAGGAGGAACTGGTGCAGATATTGATCTATAAAGGTTTTGTGGATTCCATGCGACCAAGGCTCCTTGTCTTGCAGCCCAATCAATGCCCGACAGCTTTGCCAAAGGTTTTGGCCTCACACGAGATATCTCTTCTGGGACTGTGTACTGTACTCCACGGAGGATGCCTAAAGTCGCTTGCGACATCATCATCGTCGGCGCAATTTGCGTGTCGACGTTGACCCCCAAACCGGGGACAACAGCAGCAGCAGCAGCAACCACCCTGCATACTCGGACATCGATACACGAAATGGCCGTCTCGCAATGCACGCGGCAAGGCAACTCGGACATCTACGGCCTCGGCATCCGCATCGGCCTCTATCTGCAATGGATCGCGACGGTGATTGCCACGGCGTTTGTCCCCGACCAGATGCTGGAAACAACCACCGCCAACACAGTGTTTGTGATCGCCTTCTCCGTCGTCACGTTCGCCCTGTGCGGTGCGGCCGCTGACACGCCCGCCGCAGACATGGTGATCGTGCTGGACATCTACGCCGTGTCCATCTACGCGCTGTACCCCCTGTCCTGGATGGGACGCCGTTTCGTCCCCAGCCGGAGCGATTTCCGCCAGAGCTCGGCCCTCGGGGAGTTGATCAAGGCCGTCCTGACCAACTGCATGGCAGTCGTCAACGTGTGGTTCTGGTTTCGCGGCATCGACGGCTTTGCGTCCTCACCCTGCGGCACCACCGTCACGTTCGTCTTCGCGAAGCTGGACGTGGACGGACACGCGGTGCGGACAGTATTCCGGGTTATGTCCTGTCTGTTGCTGTATTTCTCTGTCTGGTGCACCTTGGCGCTGGTGGTTCTGCTGCTGGTCGTCGCCCCTGCGACAACGGTGTATATCCTGTGCCGGAAGAAGACGCTGCGCAGCGTCGTCCGCTTCTACCGGAGGTTCGTGATCCCGTGGGTTCTGGAGATCGCGGGTCCGGACACCGCCAAGCACGCGCGGAGGGAATATGTCCTTATCCATCCATTGGCAGCCATGTCGAACCGTTGCTGACCATGGCAGTCAATCGAGGAACGAATCCCGCGTGCGAACCTTCAGACGAGTGCTTGCGGCGGCCGACACGGTCGTTTTCGCGCTTGCAATCGTCGACATCGAATTGACCATCGCGTGGAACTCGATCTCGAGCGTCTATGATCTCCGGTCTACGGGGCAGATCATCCTGCTGGTGATTGGCATCGCGACGATGCTGAACCTGTTGTGGAGTGCGGCGTTGGCAGTACGATTCCCTAGACAATTCATCTAACCTTTTATATAAGCTGGGAGTAATGAACCGCTGACGTACTCGTAGGGATTGAAAGACAATGCCAAAGAAGAAACGAAGGCAGTCAAGGCTGGAAAACATACGACGAGACTTGCGCAGTTGAGCAGGGAAATCGTCCTAACCAATCCAGCAACGATTCCACAGAAGCAGAAATAAAAGAATTGGACTCATATCCGCATTGCGCAAGCCGAAGATTGTTAGCTGATTCGTTGACGAAATTTGGAGATGGAAGTATAGACCATAATAAACCACTTACGTACGTCCATACTTATTGTAGGTATACACAAGTATCATACATCATGACATTTAATCAAAAAAAATGAAATATATGAAGGACATTTTTGTCGACCTGATTAATTAGATTTGACTCCTTCACATCCCATCATTGGGATATCATCATCATTGTTAGCAGGACAGTAATGATTGTGGAACGGGCATAGAGTCATATCGGTCTCATGTCTAAATAAATCTCAAGCCTAGGCTAAGTAGAATCTCAAGATTGTTTGCTTATTGCCTATTCTAGAGGATTAGATAGAGATTATTTTTCATACAGAGAATAAAACCATTGCTTAGGTGGTATTTTTGACGAAGAACTTTCTAAAGTAGTCATTAGTACGGATCAGAGTCAGATAGGCGAGTCAGTAGCTGATAACGGTCTCGGGACTACCAGCAGAATATGGGCATCCCACTTGTCAGGCTAAAAAAAAAATAAAAAACAAAGGTACAGTACATGACCTAAAGAGATGTGACATTATTTGTCGCGGTACAAGGTCGTACCTTGACGGATGTAGGAGTATGGATGGTCCATTGTCGGATCACATGGTTGATCCATAGTCATCGCGTGTAAGGATCATCCATATCATGCAAGTAGTTGGAGTATCCTTTATGGTTCTTCCATCAAGCTTCGCACGATAGACAAGGTATCTCCTTTTAGTCGCTACATTATTGGATTTGGCGCTCTTTTTGGCAGTGTCTGGCAAATACCACCGTAGGGCTAACTAATAAGTACCTAGGCACAGTACATAGGCTATAGGTTTAAATGGTGCACTCTGTAATAGTCAAGATTCCCTTCTTGGGTAATTAATGACATGGTAGGCCATACATCCATAATAGGCAAGTGGACTGATTTCTTGGACTCAGAGATCTTTCATCCATCGACCCTTTTCATAAACAAGTACAATTAATAATCGTTTCAAAAATAGAAACCGTCAAAGAGGATGATATTGTGAAAACTAGCCCTGTTTATTTTTTTATTATGGGACTTGCTCCGCTTGTCGTATTACCCAATGTGGTGACAATCTTTTTTTTTTAAAGATATATACAAGCCCTTAACGATAGAATGGAAGAGTTCGCTTCGGTGATAATCCTATTGGCCCACAAGCTCTCCGCCCTATCCTCCGGAAGAGGAAGGAGCGATCGACCAGACGCGACTCCCTCGCGCCTTCTCGACGTCGGAATCTTCCATCGCATCCTCCGGAGACGATGCACAGTAGATCGCTTCACCTTCCAGTGCCAGCCGGGCGCTGTGGGTGGTCTTCCAGATAATCGCCGCCATCGGGCAAGGCTGTCTGGCCACCACCATCCTGCCGGCGATCCAGGCGGCGCTGCCCGTGGCCGACACGGCTCGCGCGACCGGCACGTATGCCTTTCTACGCTCGTTCGGCTTCATCTGGGGCGTGACGGCATCGGCGATCGTCTTCAATGCGCAATTCAACGCCCACGCGTCCATCATCACGGAACCCCGGGTACGCGCGAGCCTGGTGAACGGCAACGCCTACGGAGCGGCCGCCAGCTCCGTCACCTCCGATCTGCCGGCGGCGATCCACGACCAGGTGATCCAGGTCTACCGGCTTGCATTGCGGGTGGTGTGGTTCGTGGCCATGGCGTTTGCGCTGCTGGGAATGGTGGCCTGCTTTGGGATGCGGCATGTCGACCTGCGCACCGACATCGACACGGAGTTTGGGTTGGAGCCGCGCAAGCAGGCCGATGAGGATCAGGAGGCGGCAGCAGCTACAGCGACTGTCGCTACTGCGGACGAAGAGAAGGGCCGGGCGTGAAGTAGAAGTCCGAGAAGAGGAAAAGATACTATAGAACCAGGTACCTTTTGCTTATCTATCAGTATATACGTACAATATAATCATTAAGAGCAAGTATAGCCAAAAACAAAAAAAAGGAAAAAGAAAGAACGCATCATCTATTTAGATCATTGCTTGCAGGAAGCATACAAGAAGACTTATCTAGATAAATACAAAAGGTGTTCTTCTGGGAGGTTCGGGCTAAGCTTATAGGGCCGGCAAGAAGAGCGCTAACGCGATCAATCAACAACTAGCAAGTCTAATTTTTTTTTAAAAAAAAAGAGAGAGATGTGTGTAGGTAAAAATAGTAAAAACATATAACAGCTGGGATTCGCTGGTGGTCACCCACCCAACTACTAACCAGCCGGCGTGTGGCTTAAGTACGGCTGAGCGGACGGGAAGCCCTGTTTTCCACACCCTATGGTCGTATGTAGCAGAAATGACGAAGAAAGGGGATTATGTTTTCGGTAGGTTTTTTTAAGTATTGATGTACATTACATACGTAGATACAGATCCTCTATCCATTCGAGGACAGTCACCGAGGGTATCTATCTGTGGTGTCGTTACCATTATTATTGCATGTCGCAAAACCCCTCAAGACAGTGTCAGCTCTTGAGAAACCTATACCTAGCCGACGGCGCTTTGCAGGTAATGGAATGCATACAGAGCAAAACAGAGAATCAGAGCAAATGGAAGAAATCGTTTCCTATGGAAACATGCATAACATGCATAACATCAACATTAATGAAAATTTGTGTGGATAACATGACTCGTCGCTAGGAATGACCCCATGCTTTCAAGAATCAGAAACAAGTCTGCAATATCTACTAAACCCAACTTGCCATAAGACTCATGTCAAGACAAGAAATAATACATGATCCAGAACAGAACGAAGAGCAAAAGCTACTCAACGTTAGCCCGTCATGCCACTTGTTGTTGTTGTTGTTGTTGTTGCCCCGCCTGTCTTCTGTTTCGTCTCTCCAGTAATGTTGCGTTGTCCAAGCTGAGTTCGAAAGGTTGCTTCGCATTCCGCGCTGCATTTTGTTTTGCTGCCGTCGCGACTGCAGCACTGTGCTGGCCATAGCCTTGCTGATGTCGACCAGCTGCGGCTTGTCTCGCTTGGGCCGCACTGCTGGGCTGCGTCCCCAGGTTGGTCGAGCGCAACTTCGCTTCCATGGCGGACACGTCGTTGGCGGGCTCGGGCGGCCTGGGAATCTTCGCCGGTGGATCGTCACCACCGGAGTCCGCACCGGATTCCGGTCCGTAGTAGATAATCTCATCCTCATCATCGTAATCTTCGTTGAGAGGATTGAGGTTCGACGTGAATCCCTGGCGGAAATTCTTACGTCGCTTCCCCTCTTCTTCCTTCCGGTGCACGGCGTAGCCCACGTCGAAAACCTCCCGAAGGTTGACCGCCCCGGGCGACCGGAAATCCACCCGCCGTTCGCTTTGCGCAGAGGGTTGGTCGACTGGTGAGGGCTGGTAGGGTGCAAGGTCTGCACCCTTGGGATCCAGGATGGTCTCCTTCTGGCGGTTGGAGAGAGGAGTAGCCAGCGGTGGTGCGTCAGCAGCAGCATGGGTCTCTTCGTCGGTCTGCTTGATCCATGGGTGATCTAAAA
>NW_013562772.1:0-5245 GCF_000968595.1 Rasamsonia emersonii CBS 393.64 | reverse complement strand
CACCTTGACCGCAGACCGCCTCGAGGCAGGCACGACCTGCGACGCAACAGGCAAGATGGCAGCCGGCGGACACTAAGCCGTTCTGACTAGCGCGCCTGCCTCCTGCCTTCTCCTGCCCTCTGGTCTGCCCTCTGCCCTGCT
Organism: Rasamsonia emersonii CBS 393.64; assembly: GCF_000968595.1. Lineage (NCBI taxonomy): Eukaryota > Fungi > Ascomycota > Eurotiomycetes > Eurotiales > Trichocomaceae > Rasamsonia > Rasamsonia emersonii. Next base: position 5,104 of record NW_013562772.1, on the reverse strand, counting down.
GCCCGGCTGCGTCCTGCCCTTCTCGCTTCCCCTCCTCTCGCTCCCCACCCACCGTCCGCCTGACTCTTCTCTCTTCCTGCCCTCGCGCCTGCTCAACGCCCGTCCCCTCGCCATCTGTATATCTGGTCCGCCATCCCGAGTACCATCGCCCGCTGTGCCCTGCGCCTGTGCTCGTGCCGCTCGGTCGAACCCTGGCAAAGCTTAGTTCGATCTGCCGGGTTCCGTGGGCGAAGCGCGCATCTCCCGTGGTTGCTGCGGATCCATGACATCGTGCCTGCGTCCGCACCGCAGCTGTCACCAACTGCCCGCGTGGACGCCCTGAGCTGTTGGTCTCTTGTACTATATAACAACTCTCTCCCTGCTGCCCCGTCGCCGACAGCCGCCGTTTCGTGTGTGCTGCGCCAGCAGTGCTGCCGCGGAGTGTGGTCATCCGACCCCTCCTCCCGCCATCCACGTCGACCATCGCTTCTCTCCTCCTCCTCTTTCCGCCAGAGACCGCCTTCCCAGGGTCTGTCATCCGAGTCAGTCCTTCGATCCGCCGGAACGAGTGCTCCCTGACTGGTTCAGCCCGCCCTCGACGCCGCCTGAGGTCAATCGTGGACACGAGGACACTAACGAGAGGAGAGAAGAAGAAGAAAAAACTTTTTTTCGTCCAGCTCACGTCGGGGGAAGGCTGCCTCGAGTCGATGCCGAATTGTGACGTCTTTGCTGCCTGGGGCCGGTGCATGTCGAGGCGCTTTATTTAACCCGTCTGCTCCCATCTCACCGTCTGCGGTTCCATCTTCTCTGAACCATGTACGCTGTTGAGCAGCAAGACAGGTCCCATCCGATCCCTCCTCCTCCGCCACCGCTTTCTATGGATCGCATTCCTCCTACGTCGACTGCCTACCCGAACCCAGCTCCCGGCGGCGGCCCGCTGCAGCAGCGGTCGAACGACCATCTCGCCCCGGTGTCGACCGTCCACGATGGACGCATCTGGTCCTTGCATGTCGTCCAGCAGCCCATCCGCGCGCGCATGTGCGGGTTTGGCGATAAGGTGGGTTTTTTTTTTAGTGCGATACAGCTGGATGTCGAGCTGACAGAAAATTTCACAGGACCGTCGACCGATCACGCCACCTCCCTGCATCCGGTTGATCGTGCGGGATGCCCAGACCGAAAAGGAGGTCGATATCAACGAAATCGACACCTCGTTCTACGTCTTGACCGTCGATCTATGGAACGCCGAAGGGACAAGTGAAGTGAATCTCGTCCGCCACTCGGCCACGTCGCCGTCCATCTCGACGGCCACCTCTTCATCCTACCCCCCGCCGCCTCAGAACATCTCCCCGACCTATCCGCCGTATGGGCAGAATCCGTACGGCCAGCAGCCGATGGGGTATGGGCCGGTAGGCCCCTACTATGGCGGCAACCAGCCGATGCCGTATCAGAATCCGTACGGGGGCAATCCGCAGGGGCCCTACTACCCGCAGTATTACGGGCAATCGGGGCCTCTGCAGCATGCCAGCATGCCGGCGGGCCAGCAGCCCATGTCGGCGCCGGGAGGGATGTTCACGCGGAATCTGATCGGCAGTCTGAGTGCCAGTGCATTCCGGCTGACGGATCCGGACAACAAGATTGGGGTGTGGTTTATTCTGCAGGACCTGAGTGTGCGGACCGAGGGAACGTTCCGGTGAGTATTTCTTCCCTCAGTGTCCTTGAGTGAACCTGTCACTAACGACTCGCAGCCTCAAGATGAACTTTGTCAACGTCGGGACCCAGTCTGATTCCAGCAACGGGGGCCCGGTGTTGAACCATGGCTCCGCGCCGGTGCTTGCGTCGGTCTTCTCAGAGCCATTCCAAGTCTTCTCGGCCAAGAAGTTCCCTGGGGTGATTGAAAGCACGCCGCTGAGCAAGTGCTTTGCGCTGCAGGGGATCAAGATCCCGATCCGCAAGGACGGGGTCAAGGGGAGAGGACAAGGAGGCGAGGGGGACGACGAGTACGACTAGGAGCTTGCTTGGTGTTTGGTTTTGGGTACATAAGATACTCCTTCGTTTGCGTTTGTTCTTTTCGGAGTTTGGAAGGAGTGTTAGAGGCGTTCCCGGATGTGAAAATCACTGGGTCTGTATATCGGGTGGATATCCTGGTTGCGGTTGTTTTACGAGATGTTACTGCTGGCAGTTACTGGCAGTTACTGGCTGTTTTCCTCTATGATTACTAGTATGAAAATGAAACTAACATTGCAGATGGCAATAATGAGGAGTTTTTTCTGTTTGCTGTTTATTTATGGCATATAACACCAACGAGAGTTGTGTTGTACCTGGTAACAGTGTTTTATTTTTATGGCATATAACATCAGCGAGAGTTGTGTTATATCTGTTTGCTGGTTCTTTTTATGGCAACCCCTGCCTCACATCCGACTTCTCATTCAACCCCCAAGCCATACTACTAGCATCATGCACCGTGGTACGGCGCATATCGCGACGGTAGCGGCCCTCAAAACTACCCCCAGCAGCGCGATGCATAACGCAGGTATTATCCCAGAGGATCAAATCGCCTTCATTCTCCCACTCAACGCTGAGGACATACTTTGGCTGTGTAGCATGAGTGTAGAGGGTATCAAAAAGCGCCTTGGACTTGTCTGGCTCCAAGCCCTCGATATGATGCACATGCGCAGCGATATACAGATTCATTCGCCCCGAGGGCTCATGCCGCTGGACAAGCTTGTGCCTACTCATCGGGAAAGCCGTTGGATCGACGTCCTTGAAGAACTCCGGCGCGGCCGTCTTGCGTGAGTGCCAGAGTGAGTGTGCCGCGATGTAGTCCTTGTCTAGAAGCTCCTGCTTTAGAGCAGGAGGGAGCTCGTCGAACGCTGTGCGTGTATCGGCGTACTCGGTGTTACCGCCTGTGCCTTTGGGGGGGAGTTCGGCCGCGCGAAGTAAAGAGTAGCTTGCTCGTCGGGGGTTGAAGGAGGAGTCGACGTGGAAGAGGGTGTTTCCCTGAAATCCCATATCAACTGTTAGCAGCAGACACCGCCAGGTGTCTGGTAGAGTTTATGTACTATACAGTACATACCTTATTCCAATTTCTCCTCACATCACCCTCAGGAAAAATCGTCCCGTCGAGATCGATATTCCCGACGTCGAACAGCTCAACGTATTTCAGTCGATGAGGCCTGCCCCCCGCCAGGTAAGGCGCCACGTCGTCCAGCTCGCCGAAACGTCGCGAGAAGGCGATGTGTCGCTCGTCGTCGAGGTTGGCGTGGCGGAAGACGCAGACGCCGTACTGGAGGAATAATACCGTAAGTAGGGAGGTAGTCACGGGGTAAGTGAGGGAGGGTGATACCTACCTTGGTAACAGCAGCCAACACCTCCGCGAAAACGTCGTCCGAGACGGGCTGCGAGAAGTCGATGCCGGAGATTTCGGCTCCGAAGGTGGGATGGAGGGGTTTGATGGATATGTGGTTGAATTTGAAGTCGGAGGGAGGAGAAGCAGCTTGGTCTTGGTTTTGGGGTTGAGCTGGAGGGAGTGTGGTAGTAGTGGTGGTAGACATGGTGTAAGCAAATAAGTGAATAAGTGACTAACTATATCTTGCTTTGGAAGAGGTTTATAGTACTGTATAGCAGATGATATACCAGACGATAAAGCTGCAGATAGCTATAAGATAGACAGATAGAGATGATTGACACGTAGATAGATGATGATGATGAAACCTGCGATCCAACAAGCATATATATATACCCCAGAGCCGCCAGACCTTCAGATCATTCAATAACCGAGAATTATCCTTTCTAGCTGATGATAATCCCAGACTAGTTAGTTAAAACTAGATAGTAGATAGGCAAGTTGTTGGTTGGCATATTAGCTATATTGTATACCCGACGGTAGCCACATATACTACAGTTTCTGCGGGGTTGTTCACTTGAGTTAGGTCGATCTCAATTGCCGATGGTAGGTATACACATATATCTATGGAGCTTGTTGCGATTGTTTTTTACTGGTATTTATTCTATGCTATATTCTTTGCTTTATGTGATGAAGATGGACCAGATTGGAGATATATATCCTGACACACACACATAAGTGTACAGTACAGTACATACGTATGTACTAGATCCCTATAAAATAGGATAGATACCTTGTTGGGTATGTTTACTTAGGTACAGTACACACGTACTACGTACGTAGTTAGCTGTAGCTATTACCGATGCTAATCGCACTGCACTGCACTGCACTGCACTGCAGCAAGAGCAATCGATATCCGATGATAAATGTTGGATGATGGACAATGATAATGGATCGGAAACATCACCGATGACATCCATCATCCATCATCCACATCGGGATGGATGGATACCTTGTTCCCCGCATTGTCCGTGCCTTGGATAAGGTTATTGATTTACCCCCGCTCGTCTTGTCGGGTTGTCTTGTCGGTCATCTCTCCTCTCCTGTCGTTTCATTTATTTTTCGGGCGGTATTCGATAGTCGATCGTTGATTGTTTTGTTCCGTCGGACTTCGTTGCGAGGTTGGTTGGTTGGGGCTATCGCGCCATGCCATGTGACGGATGACTCTTACCTACTTAGCTAGGTATGTACCTGGATGTAGGATGGTACATAGTACAGTACTTTAAGTTAGAAATATATAGATGTCAATTGTATTGCAGAGTGCATATATATATGATACTGGATCAGCTGGTCAGACTTTTTTTTGGCTAGTTATTTATATTTACTTGTTTACTGACTTAGCTACTCCAATTATGAAGGTCAAAAAGTATACGATGAGACGGTTAGCGGGGCGCCGGAAACGGCCGCCATTGCACGGTCCATCTGCCGCCCCTCACCGCCTGCCCCCGAGGGTGATCTGATTGCCCGATCCGGCTTAGACAGGGCCAATGTGACCTGTTTGGGGGGTAGCGCCGGCCCTGGCCGCTTTTGCGCGCTCCTGCGGAGCCCGCCCATCTATATAAAGCCCAGGTGCGTCCCTCGACGGCCGACGCCCTCCATCTTCTCTTCTTCCCACTGTCTCCCGGCCTGACGGTCGATGCCGTGCGATCCGATGAGTCCCCTTAACCGGGAAGGTGCCGAGCGTACCCCCTGCACCTCCGGGGTCGCCGGCGGTCAGCTGAG
>NW_013562773.1:0-9444 GCF_000968595.1 Rasamsonia emersonii CBS 393.64 | reverse complement strand
CTATCCATCTCAGTTCATGCAGCTCTCAACGTTTGATCTGAGCAGGGATTATCCTGATAACCACTGACAGTTGTGCCGTGTCGCTGATCCAACTTGAGGGGGAGACTAAACGCAATCCGAAACACGCACAGGTAGAGAGAGTATCTGATACGTGAGCATACGGAGTGAATTGTCGAGTTTGGTTGCAGTTTACTTACCCATAGAATCATAGGCGAGAATGTAGCGCAGCAAATGCCGTTTCTGGGTTCCCAAGCACCCCCGTCATATTTCTCACGTATACTATTACTTATCCTCTACTCTCGAGGCGGGCTTCAGGTTGATTAGTGTTAGTAAAAAAAAAAAACAGGCTTCTTCTGCACAGTCTTGTTCTCTAATTAACTACCTAAGTATCTATGAAGGTTAAGCAATGCTAATATACTCCGGAGTAATCTGTAGTGGCGTAGCCAGACCGAGTAGGAATATCCTTTTTGTTGTTTCAAAGTTCGGCAAACTTCTTCCTGGCTCTCTGAACAGCTTTCTTTCTTTCCTCGTGTTGAAGAAATGTCTTCATGGTAGTCTGGAAGTTCTGGTTGAATGGTAGCGGGACTCGAACTCCGCGTAGACACAGCTGATGGTCCTCTGTCAGGAACTCGTGAAGGGATACAAAAGTTCCCCCATCAGACTCCTCATCATCGTCGGGCGACAAGTCACAAGACCAAATGGGCTGGCCTGGACGTGGGTTGGCCTTTGAACAAAAGTACACATCTGCTTTACATTTCTCCACAAAAGGGATATTCTGATCCCGATACCACCGGACTATGTGGTTGGACAGGGCGGTAACACTGCCGATGTTTCGGATCTGGTCTGGGGTCAGACCCCAAGAAGAGGAGCAGGAGGGGTCCAAGGTGCATGGAGGCCGTTTCTGTTTGATATTGATCAAAATGACCAACTCAGTTACTCCAAGGGTGCCGTTTAACCAATGCTCCGCGTCCCTAAAGAGGTCTGCCATAGTTTCTGAGTTTCCCACCTCCAGGACAATGAGAGGGAACCCCGTCAAGGGACATAGAATGCAATCATCGGGCGCCTTTTCGGATCCTTCGTACGGGCCAGAGAGGTCGATACCTGGCATCATTGTCAATTTTCCTGAGCTGTTTTAGATTAAAGGCAAACCACTAACTTTGAGCTCCAGCAGGGACAAAATGGCTCCCATGTACAGACAGACTGCTTGCGACTTGATGAAACCAGGGGCTCATGATTACACATGGTCCTTGATGCGCGGGGTGGGGATGGCCTTTGATGATCAGTCTTGCCGACTGGGCATCATATTCGACGCCATAGCATTCGAGCTTTTCGCTCCATCTTTCGTAGTCAGAACGATCAACCTGGGGGATTGTTACTTTCAGTTCATCAAGCATATCGGTATATACTAACAGTGAATTGGGAAATCTCTATTCTTACTCGCCCCGCGTGTTCCGCTTGCAGTTTCGCAAGGATCTCCTTTGTGAGTCCATCCACCGATTCGATTCCGGCGAGGATACGGTTAACAGCTTCGCTCTGGGGCTCCATAGCGTCCGATTCAAGTGTTCTCTCGAGGGCGAGCTTCGATTCTTCTAGAGACTGCACCCAGATGGCAGCCGCTTTAATAGTTGACCTCTGTGCTCTTTGTTTCCCGTCCGGTGGCTGGGCTTGTCAATTTGGTGTGACAGCGAGACCTTCGAGTGGTTGACCTTTTCGGAGTAGCGGACTACTCGATGCTCCCACGTCTTTGATGCGGCATTTGGACAGATGGAAGCGGATGGTTTTCTTTGTTGTCGACCTGATGGAGTACAGGAAACCCTCTGAGGGACATAATAGTCCCCTCCAGAGCCGAAGGCAACATCCATCCTAGGCAGTAAGGAAAGAGCAGAGATGGCCGCCTAAGTGAGACTAGTAGCCTTACGACAACAGCTCAGGCAGAGGGATGATGAGAAAACGAAAATTGTATATTCTCCGCACCTTCCATCAGGGAATGACCGGGATAAGGCTGCTCTTATCGGGGCATGACTTCTCCTCCCTCCTCTCCTTTCCTTGTATCTGCCGTCTCTCTTTTGGGTGACAACAGAATAAAGCAATGAAAGACGAAAGCCTGGCATCTGGCGTGAAACTGAACGACGACCAGAGACACCCGTCAAAGAAAAGAAAAGAAAAGAAAAGTCAAATTCTGTCTCTGACTTCATTGGACCCGATTTGACGGCCCTTGGCAGGCAAAGCTCAGACAACAACCCGGTGGAACTGTTTAAAAATATCTATGAAAGAAATAGATCAAAGAAATATGGCACAAATTCTCAATCTCCTATGAAGGGGAAAAGAAAGGAAGAAAGAAAATATAAAAAAAATAGCATATGAGTAGTTAGGGATTGATGTGGAATGCATGGGTTTGGGGTCCATTTCACTCTCTTCTTCGGACTGCTGAATCCCAATTCCGGCCAGTTTCTGAAGCATCAGGAATGAAGATGACACAAGTAGCATGCGAGAGCAGCTAAAAGGTGAGATTTTCCATCACCCTTGGTACCATACACCCACCACTCGTCATAACTTCGACCTATCTCCAGCTTCCTAACAGCGTTCAAGAGATGGCGAAAATTTTCACGTCCCATGAAATGGAAGTATGGTAACGACGAAATACATTTTCGCATGAAAGTATGTACCTAGGTAACCTTTGCAAGGCGACGTTTCATATTTAACCAAAGTGCCGAGGTTGTTTCAGCACAAGTAGTTTTCTCACCACGCTGGCAGAGAAGTGTTTCCTTTTTTGGGCTGTTTGAGGTTTCAGCATTTGCACTATTCCTGATGCCGTATTCGAACCACTTCCTCCTGCTTCAGTTCGAGAAACCGTAAGGCACCGACATGGTCTCTCACTTACCCTTTCTCCATGTACTCCTCCGACATCTAATCATCTGCATGCTTGCTAAAGCTTAAGTTTAGGGTCCCTGCCAAGACGGACGTCGATCCATCCGAGTTCAAGCAGCACGATTTGAAACGCCAGAAGCTTCTTCTCTGAGACGCTGCGCCTCACTCGACTGCAGGTGCAGAACCGAATCGAACAGAACACAAGAGGTCTAGATCTGGTTTCCTGACAAACTATGCACAAGGACAATTGCATAATCTATTCATTATACACATCCAGACTTTACAGCTTATCCCTATGTGGTGTCTGAGGTGGACGATCAGGATACCATACCATACCGTTTCTTCCAAGGTTATGTGCACATATTCTGCTCTAGGAAGTCTGAAATGAGATGCACTCTGGGGAACAGAGCTTCCTATGCTTCAGAAGCTAGCCAACATAGCTAACTGACCGGGGTCTGGCTCTTTCGATATGTCAGAGAATTGACAATCGTGAGCCTTCTCGGCTTCTCCATCGGTGTTTCCTTGTCTGAGCGCTGGGAGCATGAGAAGAAGGAAAGAAACAGTATATAAAGATCCTCCTGGCTGTCCTCCATATTTGTCTTTTGTCACGAAGCAAGCATTGACTTTACTGCACAGATAATCTTGTCTTCCAACAGCAATTCCCTTCTTCGCCTTGGTCTTTGATTCTAAAATTCTGCGCAGGACGCATTTTTACATTACTTGTTTAGAATATCCCTATCAAAGAGAACGAGAGAATGCGTTACGCTACTGCTACTGTTGCCGCTCTCCTGGCGATTTTGGCCGCCCACGTCTCTGCTCATGGCCTGGTCACTCAGATCCAAGGCGCGAACGGCGTGAACATGCCTGGCCTGTCGGGTAAGTACATGTATTCCAACTGAAAATAGCTCCGCTGATATGAATATCATAGTGATCGATGGCACCCCTCGTAACTGCCCAACTCCCGGATGTGGTGCTGAAGCCGATACTTCCATCATCCGACAAAACGAGCTCGGCACCAGCAAGGCCTCTGCCCTGGGACGCACCGAAGGCGGCGGTCCAGTGGATGCCGCGAGGGTGATTTTGGCTTTCATGGGCACAGCCTCGGCTGGGAGGACTACTGCTGGAAACAAGCGCGGTTTGTTGGGCAATCTTCTGGGAGGTAGGATTTTCATCATGCATATACATACCTAAATAAGTTCTTTGGATCATCGTCATCACTGACTTGTGAAGGAAACGGTGGCGGAACTCAGAGTAAGGGTACCAAGTCCACTGGTGTCGAGACCGGTATTCAGGACACTGCCGGCCAAGGCGCGCAGTCGGGTCTTCCCACCTGCTCTGACAACGGAACCATTTCCATGACGTTTCACCAGGTGAGGGACCTTCCTCCTAGTCCGGGATCTATGTAGGAATCTACCTAACAGAAAAATAGGTCAACCAGGATGGTGCAGGCATCCTAACGGCAATGATCGACCCTATCTCTGGCGGCACCGATCCCAACGCGTTCCAGAAAGCCGAGGTGATCCAGGACGTTCCGGGCGACAAGCTGGGTCTGTCGACGGCGACGAGCACCGACTTCCCCATCAAGGTCCAGATGCCTGCTGGTATGACCTGCGAGGGCAGCGTGGCCGGTGTCAACAACGTGTGCATTGTCCGGATCAACAACAACGCTCTCGCGGGGCCCTTTGGCGGTTCAGCGGCGTTTACGCAGTCGCCGGCTGCGAAGAAGCGGGCGATCGAGTACAACCTCCGCAAGAGGCACATTGCTCGTGGCGTTTTGCCTAAGCTTGAGTAGTGCCGCAAGCAGTTGGTAACAAGCCATCATCGCTTCTCGAGGATGGAAGAGGTGGGAATTCCACTATACGTGGTGGATAATCACGAAGATATAGTGTATTGACCTATAATATGATGCTTTGACAGCATACTTCGATCATTTTGTCTTTCAATATGCACACGGTTTTATACGCTCTTTTGTGATAATTGGAAAATGCCATGCAAAGAGTCCATGCAGCCTTCAGGTTGTCTTCTTTATCTGCTGTCCTCCATTAAATCGTCCAGTGAAAGTCGTATCTTCGTATCCTCTGAACACCACGAGACCAGAAAAAGACAACCTAAGAATTCGTGGAATCCTATGTCTTCCCTGCCAGTATCATTGCAGAGACAAGCTCCCTCCCGCTGACACACTGTCCAATATTTCCCCCACCGCGAGCATCTGCACCTATGATACTAATTTATTTTATTTTTTCTTTTTAAAATCTTCTTTTTTTTTAAATTATTCAGTATAAAAAACCTCCTCCAACTCCTTCCACCACCCAGGACCCTCCTTACTACTAATCGCGCCGGGGACAAAACTCTCCTGCATCGCATCCGTCATGTCCCACCACTCCTGCACCTTTGGATTCTCCTTCATCCGGCGCATGTCGGCCTCGAAGTCGTCGCCGACGTATTTAAAAGTGGCGAAGAGGATGGAGCGGTCGCTGTCGAAGAAGATGGAGTCTGTTGTTGCGTCACGTTATCAATCTGTCATTTTTTACTGTAAGGAGGGAGTAGTCGTATAGATGGATGTTAAGCTGACTGACGTACAGTCCCGGATATTGCACTCGCGGATCTGCTGCAGGACTTCAGGCCACACGTTGGCGTGGCATTCCTTGTACTCCTCGACGGTAGAGGGTTTGAGATGGACGATCTGGGCGATGCGTCGGACGGGGCCCATTTTGTGTATATAAAGGTGAACAAGGTAAGGAAATAGTCTTGAAAGGATTTAATTTACTTCAATTTCTCTTTTGTGAGGTTAGGGAAAAAAAGGTCTGACAATGAGCCGGTGCGAAACGATGTCATTGTCATTGCCCCTCATACGTATGTAGGTCCCTCACTCGGTATACTTTTTCCCGCTGTACCGCGTTTCTTCGGGGTGCACCAACCCGAGCTGTATACACGCAGAACGTACAGACATAATATTAAATAATAGCTGTCTATTTGAACAAGCCCTACCTCCTTACGGGTTAAATAGCCTAGGAAGTTTTTATTCTTGCTTACCTATTTTCAAATTCAACCATTCAGTTACTACATGTCAGCGTATCTTGTAGTTATATATATTCTAGTAGAACTACCTACTGACACGAAGTAGATCGACTTTATTGTCGTCATGCAATACTTACCTAAGTAGTTATTATTTATGCAATCCGGTATGGCACTTCAATCAATTTGAGGCAAGTTCTCGATCAAACAGACCAGATAAGGCACTATTTGAAGGAAGGCGCAAGGGTCCCTATTAAGAAGAATGTTAAAATTGCGCACTGATTCGTTTACTTTTCCATTACAAGAACTCGACATTCTACAGTTCGTCAGTCATTGCCCATCTAGACCTTCGGGATCGGTCGGATCCACGACTGCGCCGCAAACACCCCGAGACAGATCACCCCCATGATCCAGATCGACCGGCCATAGTGGACTCCGTTGTACCGGAAGATGATCGCAAAGATGATGCCCCCGAGATTGCCGCATGCTCCGACAACGCCTGACACGATACCTGACGTGAAGTTAGCATACCGATGTCTATAACTAACTAGAAGGGGAACTCGACCGACCATTCGCAAAAGGATGGACGTGGGGAACAACCGAGAAATTGGCGCCGTTGGCGGCTTCCAGAAAGAAGGCCATTCCGGCCGACAGCCCAAACATGGTGGCTTCGCTCGTCGGGTCATCAAGGCCGATGGCTAGAAGAAAGGCTCCCGTTACGATTCCGAGGAAGGTCAGCCAGGTCTTCTTCGCCCACACGGACTGGGTGTGGCGGTAGATCACGTCCGAGATATATCCCCCCAGCGGACGGAAGACGACGTTAAGAAGACCAAACATGGCCGCCCACCGTCCGGATTCCGTCTGGCCCAGGTACGGGAAGTTTTGGCCGTAGTAGGAGCCCAGAACAGAGTCAAGGGCAAGTTCGGCGCCGAAAGTACAGGCGTACGTCGCCGCAATTGACCAAGTCGCCAGACTGAAAATGACATGAGTGGCCTCTGTTAGAGTGGGTGCAATGACCATCTCCTGGTCGAGCACCTGCCCCGGTCTGTTATCAAGAGCTTCGACGTCAGAGGGCTCCTCGTCCGTCTTCTTTTCCACATTTTTCGGCGGGGCTGCAGAGCCCGTCGACATATTCCCATGAATGACACTACTTGTTCCTCTGCTGGAGGGCGTCTCATCGCCCCACAAATGGCGTTCGGACCACCTCCCTGTTGGGGTGTCGTCGCAGGTGGACAGCATGCCGAGGGCAATGGCGGTGATGATGACGAAGGGGACGATGTATGCGACACGCCATGCCTGGTGTGGGCTCAGTCCTCGTGCTTGAACCAGGGAGTCGTACACAGCTGGCATGACGAAGCTGTATAACCTGTGAGTCAGTAGCGAGTCTATATTTGAAACCTGAGAAGCACACTTACTATGTAATACCGCCCCCGGCATTGCCCCAGCCAGCCGCCAGAGCATTGGCAGTACCAACCACATTCTTATCAAAGAAACCTGTGGTCCAGACCTGGCAAGGTACGAAGCTGGCGCCAAGGATACCGACAAAAAATCGCAAGGCTATAAGACCGCCAGGGTTGGTGACAAGGCCGGCCATGGCAGTGGGGATAGCACCGCATAGCAGCACACCGATGAAGACCAAGCGAGGGCCGAAGCGATCGCATAGGGGGGCCAGAGACCAATCGAACGACAAGTCTGCAGTTTATTAGGATGTCGTTGAATGGTGATATTTGGGGGCGTGATGGTCTCACGTTGCCAATAGCGCAACAATATTCGAGTTGGCGACATCGTTCTGGGACATGCGAAGATCTTGTTTGATTGTGACGGTCAACTAAAAGCAGTTTAACAATAAAAATGCCGTTCTTTTTTTTTTTGAAAAAAAGACCACGCATCGCCAAGTTCGTACTCACCAACGGTGGAAATGCATACCACGACAGAAACGCCACCAGGAACCCGAGCCAGGAGAAAAAGAAAACGCGCCCATAACGATCAAAAGGATTGAGAACTGGCACTGACTTGGCCTTGTGGTTGATAGGATTGATCTCAGGGGCTGCGAACAGGCTCTGGAGAGCGTTGCCCATCGTGTCGAAGTGTCAGCGAATGCAATCACTACAACTCAACCGAAACCACAAGGGAAACAGAGGAAGGAAACAAAGGGTATCAGCCCAGGACCGGGGTGTTTTGTGGCCAGAAAAGGCATAACGAAGCTTTCGATTCTTATACAGACTTACTCTGGGACACACACCTCTCGATAATCTTCTCAACAGAAGCAAATTAAACTTCGGTGTCCAAGGCTCAGACAAACATATCGTGATAGCCACAGATCGGGCAGATAACCGCACACACAATACAAATCCAATGTGAACAATAACATTAGGCAATAAAGTAATGACACACATAGAAGAAGTCTAAAAGTGGCCAATCATTCACACTCAGATGCCATATCATACTGCCAAGCTTGTATTAGTGGTCAGACATAGCGGGGAGGAAAACCAACTCCGCGGCATGATGCATCATGGAGATGACAGGCAGAAGAAAAGTCTGGAACACCGAACGAACATGGACTAATAGCCAGAGCCGCCAGACATGGAGACAGACCCTGAACTGATAAGGACGAAGATTGCTAATAGAGTTGAAGCTGAAGCGAAACAAAGAAAATGGAGAGCTTCTCCTCGGACTTGTCTTTCGCTCTTGTCCTACCGGCCTGGCGCATGGTAGCAAGGGGTCAAGATAACAGGAAACTCTGCGATTGGATAATGTCTCGACGGATCAGCCTCCGTCATCAGACTGACTTGAGGCTAATCGATTATGTCGCGACTCCACAGTTCGATCTCAGCCATGTGGATGTGCAGGGGCCTAACAATAATAAGATATTCTCCGGTAATCCTCCGCGGAGTTATTTGGCCAAGCGAAGAAAGAAAGAAACTTTTATAACTTATTACTGTCTGCTGATGGATTGTCGGGTCTGCTCGGGATGGGATGGATAGGCAAAGATATCTTGCAATGTCATTGGTTGATATCCTGGTCCTGGGATCCCGTGATCTGGGAACCCTAGAAGGACTACTCGAACAGAGAAGGGGAATTATGGATGGCCATATTGTCGGAATCTTGTCATTAATTACCAATATTCTGAAATGAAAGGGTCCATATATACATACATTGTATTCTTTTCACTCTGGATTCAAATAGGTTACATACTATGTGATGTGCAAAAGATGCAGTTCAATTTAACACAGATACAATCCATGCCCTAGGTAGATTGCCATATTCCCGACAGAGAAAGTAAAAAAAAAACTACCAATCAATTCCGTTACTTGCAGGTACTTGTACATGATGCACCCGCCGACCATCCCTAAAATCATCCATCTTCTTCCCCCTCCTCCCCTTACAGTAAATCCTATCGACCTTCGCAAAAGGATCCGGCGCCTCGTCTTTCTTGACTTTCCACCTCTCTGTCCCCAGCACGGCATCGAGTTCCTCGACAGGAGGCAGCTTCAGATACACCCATCCGTCTTCGCGCTCCTCGGCAGGGAACGTGGCGATGTTCAGCTTCTCGTCGTTCGA
>NW_013562774.1:0-9786 GCF_000968595.1 Rasamsonia emersonii CBS 393.64 | reverse complement strand
CCAGCTGCAGCGACGAGCGCAGCTCGAAGAGGGTGTCGCCGCCGAACATGGCCGCCAGGAACGGACAGTCCGGTTTGAGGATCGAGTTCACCTGCGCGAGCAGCGAGGGCAGGTCGTTGATCCAGTGGATGGACAGCGACGAGAGTACCAGGTCGAACGTCTCGGGCGCGTACGGCAGCGTCTCCAGGTCCGCCACCACGTCCCGCTGGATGTCCAGCTCGCGGTTGAACGGCAGGTCGGCGTCGCGGTGCAGCAGCGCGTGCGACGTCTCGACGCACGTCAGCTTCGAGATACGCGTCGCCAGTGGCGGCGACGTCTCGACCGCTGGGTCCGGGTTGGGAGCTGTCAGGGCGCGGGCGATGTTGCAGCTGTTGGCGCCGAGATCGAGGACATGGGAGAAGGTTCGTTTGATGTCCTAGATGAGTCGAGTCAGAAAATAAACCAGATACTTCAATTAGAGCAAAGAAAAAAAAAAGAAGAGAGAGATTGCTTTAAGGCACATACCAACAATCGCTCACATAACCTCGTCGCTACCTCATCCTTGAGATAGTCCACCTTCCGGCTCAGCTCCACGTCCCGCGCCGCCCTGTCCTTCTGCAGATGCTTCACTTTGCGGTTGAAGACTTCCAGATTTGGTTTCCCAGGGCTTTGGACTGCGTAGGTTCTCGATCTTGCAGCAGATGCAGCAGATGCAGTTGCTGTTGCAGCATACGGCCGCCCGCGGCATGCGAATGCGAATCTCGAGATGAAAGGACGGAGGGACATGGTATAAGACAAAAAGATATTCAATGCATTTTATTATTCTTTTCTTTGGTAGATTATTCTCCCGTCGACAAATGTTTGCACCGGGAGAGAAGTCCGTTCTGAAGCAATGAATTGTTCGCGCGGAAGCTCAGGTCAATTCAAGATGATTTATTTTATCGCAGCTCCACATTGGCCTGTAAACTTCCGCGACAGTTTTCTCCGCCCCGCGGGCTACATACGGAGTACGGAGCTTCCACTCCGCAGTCCGGACCACTAGCTGTGGTGGCCACTGGTTGGTACAAAATACCTTGTACTGTACGTCTCTGTCGTCTCTAATTTTTGACTGGGGTTTTAGATCGCTATACCGCGAGTTGCAGAGGTCACGACCCGCGCGTGTTGTCAATCACCTCTGAACGTTCAATTGTCGCGTAAATAACTGACCGCATTTACCTGCAGGATATCTACAGAAGTGACACTGGTCTGCAAGAATGATGCGATCTTAGCACCAGCCTGGAATCGGAGTTTTACTGGCTTTATTTTCACGCTACACCATGTCGCGTCCATTCCCCTACACCTACATATCGTGTCCCTGCGCGGAGACCCGAGTCACCGAACCCGCTGCGAAACGGGCATCGAGGGATCTGTCGAGCAAGAAGACCTCCCCCGGCCAGCCGGATGAAGAGCGGCGAAGAGAAGAGCAGCAGGACCTGGACGAGGAGGACGACGAGGAAGAGCAGACCTTTGACCCCCGATCGCCGCGCGCCAACTTCTCGCTATACCCCCCCGAACAGCTCCTCTACTGCGAGGACTGCCATCAGATAAAATGTCCGCGATGTATCACGGAAGAGATCGTGTGCTGGTACTGTCCGAACTGTCTGTTCGAGACGCCGAGTAGTATGGTCCGCAGTGAAGGGAATCGGTTTGTTACCTATACCTCAGGAGGTTTTTTTTTTCTCGGAGACTTGACGTCTAGTCTAATGATTGTCGTCTTCTAGATGTGCGCGCAATTGCTTCAACTGTCCCATCTGCACCGCACCGCTGGCGGTAACGACTCTCGAGAACACGACCGAGAATGCCGCGCAACAGGGTCCCTGGATCCTGGCTTGCGGGTACTGCATGTGGACGACCCTGGACATCGGAATCAAGTTCCACAAGCCGACCAACATCTGCGCCCAGCTCGCCAAGTTCTATGAAGAATCCGGCGCGACAGCCGGGCCCGACCTTAAGTCGCCGCTGTCGAGCTTCACGTCAGCCAAACTCGACAGCCCCGTCTGGGAGGAGGAGCAGAAAGAGCAGGACACTGCTTCTAATTCTCAAATACCGGAAGAAGAAGAAGGGCAGTCGACGCTCGATCCCAATTCGAGATTTGCCGCCCTGAAACGGTTCTACCAGAAACAGATCGAGGAGACTTCTGTTTCTGCCACGGACCCTCTGGGAACGGACTTTGGAGCAGCGTTCTCCTCGCCCAGCGCATTGAATCGCATCATGTCGCTGTACACATCCTCCTCGCTGAGCGGCCTGTACGGCGGGGGCGCCAAAAAGGCCAAGTCGAAACCTCCAGTGATGCGCGAAGCGCTCACGGCCGCAGAGGGACTCAAAATCGCCTCTCCGGAGAGCGAGCGGGCGATTATCGAAAAGATGGCCTCGGAGGACTGCGGCTGGGACGGGATGCTGTCGATGGAGCAGCGGGCGTTCCAGTCCCCTGACGCGCGGTTCGTCGAGGACCTCCGCCCGCTGCCCGTCCTGCTGCGGACGAAACGCTCCAAGCGGTGCAAGTCGTGCAAACACATCCTCGTCAAGCCGGAATTCAAGCCCGCGTCGACGCGGTTCCGCATCCGCCTCATCGCGCTGAGCTACATCCCGCTGCCTACGCTGCGGCCTCTGGTGCCGACTCCTCCGTCTCCGTCTCCGTATCCAGGGCAGACGACGCCTGGGATATCTACGACTACGACACCGCAACCACCACCACCACCACCACCACCAAACCTGGACGCGCTGCCCCCTAACCGACCCATCCAGTACCTCCTCACGCTGAAGAACCACATGTTCCGACCCCGTGCGCGTGACACTAGCCACACCATCCCTAACCCCGGGTCGAGTAGCGTCCAAAGTGACGATCCTCTGTCCACAATTCGACCTCGGCGCGAACAGCGACGTCTGGGACGAAGCATTACAAGCCCCTCCTGCACCAGCACCCAGTAGTAGCACAACAAGCGGAACATCCCGCTCGGGAGTAAGTGTCTCTGCTGCTGCTGCTGCTACCAGCGGATACGAAAAAGTCGCCGAAGCAGGCAAAGTCTGGGACAAAGGGCGGAACTGGACGACGGTAGTGCTAGAAGTCGTACCGGGGACATTACCTGGATCATCATCCGACGACGACGACGACGACGACGACGACGATGTCAACTCCTCCTCCGACAAGGACAAAGATGATACTCTCCGAGAAGACGAAGACGTCCTCGAAATCCCCGTCTTTGTGCGCTTAGAATGGGACACGGAGAACCAGATGATGGACCAGGACCAGGATCAGGATCATCCGCAGAAAACATCGTCACGAGAAAGGGAGAGAGAAAGGGAAAGGGAAAGAGCGGGACAGAAACCTGAACTCGTCAAGCGGGAGCTGGCGTACTGGATGGTTCTGGGCGTGGGGAGGATTGCGCGTGATGCTGGGGTGTGGTGTAGTAAGGAGTCACTGGAGATAATAATAATGATATGATATATGATTGGTATATATATGTAGGCGTAGTAGTCTTCGACCTTTTCTTTTTTTTTCTCGTTCTCTCTCTCTGTTTAGATGTATATACATACGTACGTACATAAAATACCAGTATCTAATGTACAGTACAGTAGTAGTAGTATGTACATAGTTGCAGTGATATATACCTATACCTATACCTATACCATACGTAATTAATTATAACAGTCATAAGTATAGAATAAAACTATATATAGCCCTAAGAATAGATTTTTCAGCGCTAAAGATCTTTATTTTATATATATACGATACGATACGATAAGATATACCATACCTCGCGTCTACGATACGTTCTGAATAGAGCTTAGTTAGGGTTAGATACCTAAGGTTAGTACGTGACAGGTTCAACTAAGTTAGTCTTGAACTGATTGATATCAATATTATTGAATTGATATTGACATTATTGAATTGGCATTGATAGTGATGTTGATATTCATATTGTCAAGTCAAGCATGATCATGATCATGGTCATGGATCATATCATGGGCACATGACATGATGACATGACATGCTTGCGCAATGGAAGTTGTCAGTGAGTTGGTCGGCTGATTGCTGATACCTATGTATCAACCCGTTTGGTTTGATTTGATTTGTTTCATTATTGCACCGCATCCATCCCTTTTTAAACCTCCTCCTTCCTTCCTGATTTTTGTCTGTTGTGTGTCATAAAAAACCAGCCCTCCATTTACAGTTCTAGTTGACAACCACTTCATACCCACGAGTGGAAAGCAGCAAAAATCTTTGACATAAACAGGCTCCTAGGCTCCCTCATTCCGGAAAAGAAAAAAACAAGAGGAAGGGAAAAAAGAATTTTTTTTTCATTTCAAATCATATTCCTCCCTTTCTTTCTCTCTTTCTAGTAATCGGAAATGCTGCTCTGAGGGAACTCGAACACCACGTTGCGACCCGTCAACCGCCGGTAGACCTCTGCGTAGGCGTCCAGACGGTGGTCGACACCACCACGCTCCTTCTCGTCCAGGATGACCTTGATGACCTTGCTGCCGTCCTCCTTGGTGCGAACACGCTTGCCAACAATCTCCACCGGGTAGACGATGTCGGACAGAATGGCGTCGTGGACCGCGGTCAGAGTGCGCGAGCGCGGGCGCTTCTGGGTGAGCTTGGTGCGGGAGCGCGTCGAGCGCTTGGGACGCGGCAGGATGCGGCGCGAGGCAATGATGATCACATGGCGGTCGGAGAACTTCTTCTCGAGCTCACGGGTGAGGCTGTCGAAAAAAAAAACAGCGTTAGTCTTGTTGAGTTGACTAGACACTCCAACGATGTAGATGGACTAGGTCGTAGGCATACCGCTGCTGGATCTTGTGGAAGCCCTGGAGCAGAGGCACCGGGACGAAGATGGCAATGGCCTTCTTGCCGTGGCCGACCTCGATCTGTAATGTAAATTCTGGTCAGCAATGCTCCTCGAGAAGATCCAACAATAATTGCAGTCTCAGAGCCGCTCCTCGCATGTGTTCATAACATATCACGCCGACACAATTGTTATTTTTCCTTCACACAAAATATTCCGACCCTTTTGATATTTCTCCGAACAGTACAACTCGTCCTTCCAATTGACAAGTAAAAACAGACGAACGGAATATGCTAGCGTCTTACCTCACGAGCCGACACGAACTGCAGAGGGCGCAGAGACGTCTTCAGGTCCTGGGTGTTGTTCTCGAGGTCGTACAGAGCATTGGCGAGCGAGGTCTCCAGCTCGGAGGGGCTCTGTCTCGACGGGGAGTTGGCGGCGATCTTGTTGAGGGCAGCCATGATTGCGCGGTGCAGACAGGGGTAGTGCTGATCCTGCGTGCGGCTGCTGCTCTTCCTTGTCGCTTATCGTGAAGGCGAAAAGGAGGGAAAGGGAGGAGGAAGTTGGATGTCAAGACTGGCACTCGAGAAAGCACACACACGGAGGCCGCAAACTCCGGGCTGTGTGCGGTCGCTTTCGTGGGATCGCCAATCTTGGCGCGCGCTCGCTTAGGGTGTGCCGCTTAGCCCTGGTCGGCTAGCCCGTGCCCGATCGGGTATGGCGTGTCCCGTGACCTTGTTGCCCTTGAGATAATCAATTGGCCAGTAATCCGCCTAAGCATGCAGATATACCTCGAAGCAACCTGCCTACCTAGGTAGGTAGTCTCTTAGTGATGGTAAGTTCAGTGTTGGTCATATCAATAGGAAGCAGGTCTATACTACACTACTTAGATCGATATGATCAAGTAGATTGAGTCGATTAGAACAATCCTTCAGGTAGCTATTAACAGATGAAGCACATAGCTCAAAAGCAACCATACAATAGACAGGCAAGAAACTAGATATATGAAGAGCGAATGAACTTGACACGATACGCCGGTGACGAGACCCCCTGAGAAGAGAATGACAAAGAACAAAGCCAACATTAAGCGAAAGCAAACAGTAAGAGAGCTCATAATCAACAAGCGCAGCCGTCCTTTGCGGCTTCGACGCTCCGGTCTCCCAAGTTGACCCTCGACTCTTCTCCCGGTCTTCCGGCACCCAGGCCGCTCTGACCGGCACCAGCACCTCGAGCTCCCTTGAGGCTGCTCTCGGGAATGGCGTTCGCAATGGCAGTGAAGACCTCGGTCACGTTGACACCCGTCTTCGCACTTGTCTCGAAGAACAGCAACCCTTCTTCCTCTGCATAGCTGCTTGCCTCACGAGTCGAGACCTTCCTCGCGTCCGTCGTCGCGTTTTCCTGCTCTTCATTGTTGTTCTCGCCTGCCTCGTCCTCGGCTGCAGCGTCGGCTCCCGGCGCCTCGGCTTCAGCACCAGCAGAGGAATCGGCATTCCCACCGCTCCCGTCGCTCGTCAGATCCAGCTTGTTACCGACTAGGGCAATGACAATGCCTGGGCTTGCTTGCCGTTGCAGTTCTGCCACCCAGTGCTTGGCCTTGACCAGAGAAGACGGCTTCGTGATATCGTATACCACCAGTGCGGCTTGGGCATTACGGTAATACATGGGAGCAAGAGAGGCAAAGCGTTCCTGTCCGGCAGTGTCCCAGATCTCGAACTTGATGGTGCGCGTTGGTAGGGAGCATTTCTGCGTCAGGAAGGCAGCTATATCCAGTAACAAATTAGTCCACGCCAGAAGAACAAACTTTGAGAACTATTTGTCGAAAAGAACTGTATCAAACCAAGATAAGACGATAATATAATGCACTGTCAGAGACGGGAAAAAAAAGGCTTAGGATAGGAGAAGAAAAATCCATACCGCCTATCGTAGGTTCCTTGTTCTCCTGGAAATCATTGTTCACGAAGCGAAGTACTAGCGACGACTACCACAACACCACTTGTCAGTAATCTTCCGACACAGACGGTTTGTCCAGCATAGAAAAACCGCATGTGGATATCGTACCTTCCCGACGGCGGCCTCTCCAAGTAGCACGAGCTTTACGCTACTGCTCGGCTTCGGAGCATTTGCGGCTGAGTCTGACATGCTGGTAGGAGCCCTTGAGAGGATGGGGGGCCTCGTCCACGGATCAGAGACTTGCTTTGCGAAGAAGGAAAGGGCGGTTCGTAAAGAGGATGTGTCGAGACGAATAGACCTTGTTCAGGTTTCGGCTGCGGAGGAAATGTAGGCAGCGAGCTGAAACACAAGGGTATCGGGGAGGGTGGCACAATAAGGCGAACAACAAATGTGTCTCAACCCGCAAGCAGGGATTTGCTCCGGGAGGGCTGGTACTTGCTGACACCAGAGGAAATACGAATGCGAATGTGATCCTGATGCCGGATGCTGAAGGAGAAGCAGACAGCAACAGCCGTCACCTTCGGGACGGAGCCGACGTACGTCGTTATGGACGTTCAGCTGAACGGGGTTTAGCGTGCTGCGGTGCTGAGCGGATCCGCTCCGAGTCCTGCAGGTCACGGGACGTTCCGCACTCCGGTCCGCGAACAAGACGCGAGAAATCGCAAGTTTTGCTTCATGAATTGATCGTATGTGAGGAAATTTGGCTGATATAGATTCCCGGTAGATTGCGGTCTGATGGTCATTTCACATTGCGTTCAGAACATCTGACCAGTGCAGCGCTTCGGTTTTCCTAAAATGCCATTCGGATGCCAAGATCTGTAGACAAGGTCGACATGACGTAAATTGCGAGCTTTTCACTTTTATCTGCTCTCAGATTTTACACAGTAGCTCATCCTACATTATTCCTTTGAGTGATGCTCAATACACAAGGATTTCGTATTCTAAAAATTGAAAGAATGGTGTCTAAGTATATCGAATTTCGCATTTGAAAAGATTCATTAAGAGATTAGTATCTAATAGGTAACTAAGTAGACAAGGGGACCGGCCCCCAGAGCTGTAATCAGATCTTGTTTCGTGATGCATGTCCTCGGCCCCAGTCCCGGACGCCTTGAGGTGAAGGAGCGTCGAGGGTCCCCTTCTTTGCCACATTGTCGAATATTGTACAGGAGTATCAGTCTGAAAAAGAAAAAAAATGCAAAGAGAAAAAAGATGATAAAGAAACAAGGTGACCGCGAGGTCGAAAAGTCTAGATCCTGTGGTATCTCCCAAGTTTTCCCATGATATCCGCCCATCTATATTCAGAACGCCGAAGAAAAGCAGATAGCCCACACAAAATCACTTTTGCCGAGTAGTCGAAAGTTATCGTGAACCAAGAACACGAAAGAACGGGATGATCGGATCGCAAAGAAAATTCGCCGAAACATGACCGAAAATTCGATGATGCTGAGACAGAAAGGATGAGGAACGACGGTTATTAAAAGCGGTAGTGGTAAAATCGAAGACTAGTCCATGATCACAGAAGGCAGAAGACAAAGAATTCCCAGGTGCCTGGTGATCAGGTCAGTGAACAGAATCCAGAGACAGAGAGCAGAGTATGTAGGTGAAAACGTACCGGATACGATGAGCCTCGACACTCTCGTCCGGACCACTCCCATTACGAGTCGGTGGGTATAGGTAGAGTAGATAACAGAGCAGTCCGAACTGGAAAGTCAAGTCGTAGGCGTCGATCGCAGTAGGCAGGTTTTCGAAACCATTGTTGGTTGCGAAGACTCCGGACGTGTTTACCGGGGAGTTGGAGGAGGCGGAGGAGCACCGGGCTTCTTGACCCCAGTGGTATCATAGGCACCACGGCCCATGTTGGTCGCCGACAGATCTCTGAGTATCATGGTGGAAGCCTTGAGAACGCCCATTGTCAGCTGCTGTTCTTGCTGGTATCCCTTGCAAACTCGAAAACAGGATAGATGGAGGGGGAGGCCAGTGTGTTATGTAGGAAGCCACTGCCACTGGGACCAACACACACACACACACTCCAGGAATGGGGGACTCACCTTAATATGTACGTTGAGATACACACAAAGAAAAAAAAAGGAAACCAAAAAAAAAAAAGAAATCCCAATCTCAATCCACGAAAATCGGCCTATGACAATTCCGAGCCAGCTGGCGAACTGTCACTGGAACGCACAGGGGTTCCCGACAAGGCCGACAGATGCAGGCGAAGGTGTAGGTGCAGGTGCAGGGCCAGATCGGGCGAGGCGATCTTTTTGAAGTGACTCCCACACCCCCGTAATTAGGGTGGCACCCTGGAGATTCTCGGCGTTCAGGCAGGAATGTGACGCTCCCAATAGACTGCAGAGGGCGGCGGAGGTGGAGCCGGCAGGGAGATGTTCGACAGGTCGCTAATGTACAGACTGCAGCCGGCAGCGACGGAAGGAAAAGCGCCTGCAGGCTGAGTTTATCGAGATTTGGCGACGATCGGAAATGTGGCGAGTAAAGCAAGAATATTACAGATCGGCGGAGCTCTAGTCGAGAGAAATGCAGGCAAGGAGGCGCAGGCAGAACGGATGTGACACAGAACAGGGACGATGGCAGGCCCGAACAAAAATCAATGTATCGCAAGGGAGGAAGGCGCGCCGGCCGCGACAGGAATAGGAAGGAACAAGGGAGAGAGCCGAGGCGACGAGAGAGGAGGGCGGGCCGGGGGGTGAGCGCTGCCAGATGAGGGTGTGTGAGAGAGAAATCAGAGCAGTCACAGAACTTAAAGACAGAACGGGGGACGGGCGTCTAGCGCATATTATATATATGTATCCTTTTTTTTTCTCCCTACTGGATGTGATGACAGGAGGAGCTAGCCTCCAGCTTGCTACGTCTAGCCGGGGAGAGCCGTGTGTACTTTGTTTAGGACGGGGCGTTTGCTGGGACGATTGGGCCGACCCGGGGGACAGGTACGCGAAGCAACGGCGAGGGCGCGCCCCTTTCCAGGCTTGCGCTTGGCCCGGGGGGGCAGTAGCCGGGCGGGTCGGGCGCCCCTAGA
>NW_013562775.1:0-10133 GCF_000968595.1 Rasamsonia emersonii CBS 393.64 | reverse complement strand
CATGATGAACGTCCAGATCACCCAGATCCAGCTGCGGTGGGACGGGAGAGGCTCGTAGAACTCCCTCGCGATGCGGTGCAGTTCCGGCAGACGGGTCCATGGGATGGCGGGGAAGTCGTGGTGCTCGTTGTGCAGCCCGACGTTGTAGGTCAGGATGTTGAGCGGGCCGTAGTAGGAGTATGTCTCGGGAGGGACGAGAGAATCATCAAGAGGGCTGCCGGAACTGGCAGACTTGTTGTTGGTCTGATCGCCTCCGGCAGATTTGGCCTTGAGTTCCGCTATCGACTCGGTCCCACCGGTCTTGACCCGGGAGAAGAAGTAGTGTTCAGCAATGAAATGGCCCGCGCAGGGATGCAGAGACCCTGCGAGGAACGAGCTCCAGAGCAGGTAATAGAGCGGCTGAGCGGATCCGCAGAATCGAACCAGAGCATAGTCGAAAGCGAACTGCGTAATCAGGTTCAAGAAATGGATGTACGTAAACGGCGGGCTGTAGATGAACATGGGCCGGAGAGCATAGAAGAAGATCTGAAACGTGCAAAAGAAGGCCTTGCCCAGCAGGGAGTCGAGGAGGAAGGCTTCGAACGCGGTGGGTAGGTCCGTGTCGAGTCCGGCCACCCCAAGAGATTTATGATGCGTCAGGTGGTATGGCTATTATTCCCAGCGTCAGCTCTAGTAATCTCGTCCCTCAGGAAGAGTTAACGCACCCTAAACGCAGCACTGTACGGCAGACCAATTGGAAGGTTGGCAAAGATGGCCAGCAGCCGGTTCGCCAACGCGGAGCGGAAAGCCAAATTGTGGGAGATTTCATGGATGGCCAGGAAGAGGTTCTGGTTCGCCGTGGCGCCAATCACATACGCGGTGAGGAGGAATTTCCATGACAGCATGGGCGTGTCTCGAAGCAGGTAGGCACAGGTGATCTGGAGGGAGACGACGGCGAGGACAAGATATTTCGTAAGAGGTTCCGGGCCACATAGCTTGGTAACCTGTCCATCGTCACCATCCTCGTTAGCATCGTCGTCATTGGCATCATTTCTTCAAGATTATATCAAGTTCCTTTGGCCGTAAAAGCGGTGTAGGGGATATGTGTACCTCTGGATGGGCCTTGATAATAGCCTGACGCCGTGATCGATGCGGCTCCTCGGTATATGTCCAAAAGAAGTGATCCACTATAGAGGAATCAGGTGGAGGTACCCTTGCGGATTGCTGGGATCCTGTCGAGTCCTTGTTGTCCTTGGCCGTCGCCGACCCGCGCAGGTGAACGGCGGCGGTGGAGGAAGTGACGGACGCCATGGATGTAGAAAGATAGCGATGACTCGGCCTTAATTCAAAGTCCTAGTCCCCATAAAGGTGGATGAAGGTGTTTTTTCTTCTTTCATTTACAAACGACAGACCTCAAAAGAGCGGAGGGGTTGCCATGGCTGTTGGATGAAGATGGACCATCACCTCCGTCTCGGGATCGGAGACGAGCGTTTCCACGTGGGGCTACACGCGGACTTGGTTCGTGCGGCCCGCCAGGACAACAGCAAAAATAACCAGACATCGATCATTTCTATCTCGAATACTGAAGTATGGACAAAGAACCACTAGACTGAAGGAGTCATCTCTTTTCTTTCTTCATTCCCCCTCCTAACGTCGTAAGTACTGTACAGTACACATAGTCGTAGACATGAAGGATAGCGAGAGCTATCATTCACCTATCACGTCCATCATTCAATACTCATGAGGTTCCCTTTCGACTATCCATAGACTTCAAATCTAAGACTCGGTTTAGTAGTCATCACCACGGCTGAGAATCTCCTTTACGGTCGGTCGCAGCACGATGGTCTGTACCCGAAGTCAGCACGTGTATTTTAGTAATATTCTAGCGACAACGGAAGATCTCACATGTTCGTACTGGGCGGTGTATGAGCCCTTGATATCGCACAGGGGCGGGTAATCCTGAACGATTCCCGCAGAGACAAGGTTATTCAGCTAGATAGATGTTAGATCATAGTATTGACTCGAATCGGGCGGTGGGGAACATACTCCCAAAAGATATTTCTCCTGGCCAAGCCGGTCAAGGTACCGGCGGCAGAAGGGCAAGGTGCCAAAATTCTTCGTGATCACATTCAACAGATTCTTCGCGGACGACAGCCGCAGAGGGACGTTGGGAGCATCGGGAATCTTGGCGTAATGAGAGGTTTCCATCTGCAGGCTAGTTAGGACAGGATATCAACGGGGGTAGTTGCGTGACGGGGAACTGACATCGTCTCTCACGTAGCCCTTCCCGGTGCTGCCAAAGGTTTCGATCGCAAAGACCTCGCCTTCCTCCATCTTCGTCTGATCGCCACCCTTGACAATGGGCACGCTTTTACCGCCATGGATGATGTGTTGGTCGATGTTGTGTCCATTCAGGTTGCGAATCGCTTTCACGGGGTATGTGGTCCCGTTGATTTCGACCTCATAGCTCTCCATCGTTTCCTGGATGGCCGCACCGACGTCGCACACACGAACGTCGATTCCTGCTTCCTGTGAATAGGTCAGCTAGCTGTTCGCACGGTAGATCCTTGCGGGAAGGCTCATTAAATCATACCCGAATGCCAGTGTTGGTAGCATCCTTAACGGCAGCCAAAAGGTTATCGTAGACCGGGTCAAAGGCCATGGTGAAGGCACTATCAATGATTCTTCCGTTGATGTGGACGCCGAAGTCGACTTTCATTACGTCTCCCTTCTGCAGGACCGTCTTGTTGCCGGCGTTGGGGGTGTAGTGGGCGGCGCAGTGGTTGATACTCAGGCCGCACGGGAAACCCAGTCCTCCGAGGAGATTGTCTCCCTCCTCGAGGCCCTGGTGGCCCGTCAAGGCACGGACAGCGTCCTCGATGCTCTCCGCGATTTCCGTCAGGGTCTGGCCGGGCTTGATGGTCTTCTGCGCATACTGGCGGACCTGGCGGTGAACCTCAGCCGCCTGGCGATATTCCTGCAGGAAGTCATTCCTCATGCGGTCGAGGTAGCGCTTCTCCTCGTTGGTGGTCCGGTAGGCGTTCTCATTCAGATACTCAACGATTTCGCCTTCGGGATATTGGTTGTTAGGGAAGAGCTCGGAGACAGGAATCCGCGGAGGAGAGGTCTGCTTCTTTGCGCCTCCCTTCTTCTTCTTCTTGGACTTGCGCTTCTTTTTCTTCGCGCCTGTACGAATATACCATCATCTCATGTGAGCTTTTTGCGTGCGACCTTTTTTTTCTTTGCGTCTCGGAGTCAACAAGCCTCTCTTACCTCCAGCAGCGCCGCCTTCCGGAGCACCAGTTTCGTCCTCTTTATCATCATCCGAGTCGCCGTTCTCGGCCGCGTCGTTCGCAGAGGAGCCAGCAGCGGGGTTGTCCCCTTGGGCATTGCCATTCTGACCGTTCACTAGTGCAGCCGCATATCTTATCAGCAACTAGAAAAAGAAAATAAAATTTCAAAATACGCATCCAAGCTACTTACGGGTGAGCTTCTCCAGCTCCGCACTAGCCTGAGCAGCCATGTTGAACTGTTCTGTGCTCCGACCTGCGCTGCTGGTGGGGTTGCAAGAAAGAGCTGCGAGGCACGAGGGACGGAGATAATTATTTCAGGCGGTCATACTAACATAACAGCGCCATCGTTTCGCCGACCCGAGTGGCGGCATATAAAAACACACTCGGCTGCGTGAAATGGTTTTATAATAAGGGTATCGTGTTATATATTTGATAAATCGAGCTACATATATTTGCGGTTAATTGTATGACAACGAGAGATTTTCTCCTTGCAGAGGTCAAGCATCATCGCGCATTTTGTTACACGAAAATACATGCGTTCCAAAGTGCGTACCGCTAGGATACCTGATTTAATACCAAGCCAGCGATACAGTATTAATTACTACACTGAAAACTGCGCAGAAGAAGACAAAAATTTAAATTCTTTCCCTGAAAAAATAATAAGTAATTAAAAAAATTATAATAAATAAGATCGCCACAGCACTGCTCTTTTGTAATGCAAGGCCAGCACAGAATGCGTAATACACCACCTTACATAATAACGGACAACGGCACATCCAATGATCGATAAAAGCGCGGCCGCAGGCCCCGATGGAGTCGTGTGCTGCCGAAGTTCGGCGATCGATCGATCTTATCTTCAACTATATTATCTTCTTTCCCATCTCTGGTCTGTTGTCTGCATCGCATCATTCTACGGAATCCAAGCGCATTTCGAATTTCTTCACTCTTGCTTTCCGCTTCCGCTTCTGCTTATTTATCTGGGACCTGTTTCACCCCAATGTGAACGAGGAGGGCAGGCATGCCACCTCATCTGAGGACCCTCCCGAGGTTCTCCCCCTCTACGACTACAGCGACTACAACAACGACAGCGACATTCACATCTTCCAATCTCGCTCTTTCGAACAGACGACATGCCCGCGGCACATCCGCAACGAATTTCTCAACGACGGCAGGCGCTGGCCGGGAGCCAACGTACTATGAGATCCTCGATGTGCCGGTGACGGCGACCGCGGCACAGATCAAGAAGTATGTACTATACAATTATATCCACGAGGTATTTATTTTATCTTGCTGACCGTTTTTTGTTTGTTTTTACAGACAGTTCTACGCCCTCTCCCTCGCTCACCACCCGGACCGCAACCGCGACGATCCCACCGCTTCCGCCCGCTTCGCAAGGATCTCCTCCGCCTACCAGGTCCTGGGGAACAGCGCGGCGCGCGCGCGCTACGACCGAGACAATGGCATCGTGAACCAGAACACCTCTGGCGCCAATGCCGGCCAGCACCCTATGGGCAGCCACAGCAGCTACAGCGCCAAGGGCTCCTACGCCGGCTCACGGCCGGCTAGCGGGCTGAGCAAGAGACCAGGGCCGTTTCGCGGTCCGCCCCCGAGTTTCTACGCGCACGGCGGGTACGGCGCGAGAGGGACAAGACCGGGGCAGACGGCCTCTGCATCCGCATCGGCTTCAGCCGCGGGGGCAACTAGCAAGACGGAAGAGGACCCAACGTCGTTCATCAAACACAATCCGGTCGGACACTTCAACGCCCAGAGCCACTACCGAACGCAGGTCGCCGAAGACGCCCGACGACAAGAGCGGAAGATGCGGGAGCTGGGCCTCGGCGATCGAGACGTGGGGAGCGAAAGTGGCGGGATGATGCTACGGTTCTTGATCGTCTGCGGGATCTTGGTCGGGGCAGGCGCCGTCGCAGGGTTTTTCCAGACTCCAGGAAGCAGGTCATCATCATCGTCGTCATCATCGTCGTCGAGAAAGAGAGATGAACGATGACCGCTCACACCAACCCAATTCCCAATTGTCTTCGATTCGACATGCAGTATGTATATATTTCAGTGCCTTTCTTTTTTTGGAAGCACGACTAGATTAGACTGTTTTTTTTTCCTAGATTCCCTAGAATAGTTTCATTTCGTTTCGTTTCTCTGTAATTAATTGATCTTTACTGTGTTGAATGCGTTTCTGTACAAAAACACAAAGGAAATAGATTGTGGGTGACTGATATACAGGTAACTTGGTGCAGCATTCAAGCTGCAACTCTCGTACATGGTGGAATCTTGGAATCACCCTCCAGCCTCACGCCCTCTGCACTGCCATGGTCTCCCTCCATCTACCCCATCTTCCATGCTATTACGAAAAGGTAATCAAAGTAACGAAACCACTAGTTGTCGAAACTTCTAAACAAGGCCATGGACTGTCTCATACTTAAAAAGAGAAGTAAGGCAATTCTTGCTTGCCTTCATTATATCTGTTGTAAAGCACTGGACCTGGCGGACAGTAGGAAAAGAAACACAGGTGGCGAGAGGTCGAAGTGGGGGTAAATTTGTTTAGGGCGCTCTGGTTTAGCCCTCGAAGGTGAAGCTGGCACCAACCTTGTGGGCAGCCTGGTTCAGGTTCTGGGTGTCGAAAGAGGCGCCGAGGCCGAGAGTGACGCCAGGGCGGAGCAGAACGTTGTAGGCAAGAGCAGCAATACCGCGGTCGTTGATCTTGACCTATATATTGAAGAAACCAGTCAGACATTGTCACAAGACGCAGAATGGGGAGGAACGCACCTTAGCGAAAGAAGACGGGTCCAGCCTGTACTTGCTGGCAACCTCGAGGCCGACGCTGTTGCCGGCCTTGGAGTCCCAGGTAGCCTTAGCACCAGCCTCAACCTGCTCGTTCACGCGGTGGTAGTAGCTGGCAGAGAACAGAGAGAGGTTGTTGCTGGCAGTGATGGCAGCAGAGTACTGAGGAAGGCTGTAGCCGACGGCAGCAGAGTATTTGGTGATAGCGGCCTTCTGGACATCGTAGCCACCCTCAGCACCGACCAGGAAGCCCTCGTGGCCGAGGACGACGTCCAGGTTGGCAGTGGGTCCCTTGAGGAGGTCGAAGAAGGCACGAGCGTGCAGGTTGGGCTGCTTGAAGTACAGGTTCAGCTTAGCACCCTTGGACTGGGAGCTTGGCAGGTACTGCGTAAGGATCTCAGCCTTGAGACCCTTGGCAATGTTGTTGTCCAGCTCGAGCTTGGTGTCGAGGGCGTTGTTGGTGGACCAAGCCTGGGTGAGAGTGAGGCCTAGGAACGGACCATGATTAGTCTTCAATTCGATGAAGACATCATCGGCGCTCTATAGCAGCGCTGAAAGCATTGCAGGGGGTATGCAGATTGCGCGATTCAAGGGGGAGCTTTACCAATTGGCTTGTCAACGTACTTGGCCTCGAGCTGTTCAGGAAGTCCAATTAGCACATTTTTCTCATGAAGTCTCCTACATAGGGAATGTCGCAGCGGAGTGACGACGTACAGAGCCAGCAATGGGACCCTCGTGGGCGGACTTGCCCCTCACGGTGAAGGTGACACCATTGGGAGCGTTGGACTTGACCTCAAGGCTGGCTAGAGAAGAGAAGACAGATTAGCTGCCAGGGCTCGAAGATCAGAATCGCGGAAGACAGCCAGCCTACCAGGGTTGGTGTGGTAGAAGTCCTTGTTCAGGAGCTGTTATTGAGCAAGCCATCGTTAGCACCGTCTACAATTTATCCGCGGCATATGTTTGCGGAAACGTTGAGGGGGATGCGAAGCGTACATCGTTGGCCGCCTTGGCGATGTCGGAGAAAGCAGCAGGAGCAGCCATTGTGAGAGCTGTGAGGGAGAAGTAGCTAGACGACGAGATGAAGAGCGCGACGTGCTTGTTGGCAGGGAAGAAAGGGGGAGGGGAGGTATGTTGTTCAGGCGGAGGAGCAAGAAGAGCAGAAGGAACAACAAGAAGTTGGGGGAACCCGTGTCGGGACGAGTCGTCGCTGGGCCGCAGAGCCACGGGTGCGCGCGCGGTCGCTGATTGGATGGGGCAGTGGCGGCCGGCTAAACCCGCCGAGTCCCGTGACGGTGGATCTCACCCAAGGGCCGCTCGCGTCATTACCTAAGCGACACGCCCCCATTGGGACTCTGCGCCTGCCCTGCATGGCATGCGCATCGGCCTGTCGGTTGGGTCGGAGGTGGCAATCGCATCTGAGGATGCTGGATCAGGCAGTTAGACAAATACCGTACGGAGTAGGTATGTGGACTTCATGGCGTAACCCGTTCCAGCGAAGCCTCAGCATTACGCACTATTCCCGTTGCATGTCGTGATTTCACGAAGACTGCACAGGACATGATGACGCCAGACACGATGAATTCATTGGCTTCAGTCTATCAGTCTTTGGAAAGATCTAAATAACGCTATGTATGTACCAACACAAACCCGCAGAATAAATCAAAGAGCATGAAAAACAGACAAGATCTGCCCCTCCCAGCTGCGCCTTTCGAGATTCCAACATATAAAAACAGAAAAACACAAATGCTCAAATCAAGGATCTCTCTTTTTTCTTTTCTCCGGAACGATGAAACAATATAGATATCGGAGAGCGGCATGTGTACGCCCAACCTCTATTGGACGTGATCGTACTTGGCGATATGCGTCGGGATAGCCCTGTCAGGGACCAATTGTCAGCTTTCCGGGAACAACTCCTTTACCGGGGCAGTCCAGGACAGGCTTACCGTCCACTGGGATCCTTCTCTTTAGACCAGGTAGGAACCCAACGGGAGACCGTGGATGCGCAGTACGAGGGGAAGTGCTCGTCGAACATCATGCGGTACCAGTATCTAACTTGCAGTTAGCTGCTATTCGGGTCTCTGGACGAGATAAAGTAGGCTACTTACGCCTCCTTCGTTTCGGGAATGTCGTCACCCCACTCAGGCTTGGGGTTCTTCATCATCTCATCCGTGACGTGGAGTTCAGCATGGTCCTTCAGAGCGTCGATCCAGCTGTAGCCGACCCCGTCACTGAACTGCTCCTTCTGACGCCAGAGGATCTTCTCAGGCAGGTAGGGCTTGACGTCGGGTTCGTCCGAGGTGTCGAAGGCTTTCCGCAGGATGTACTTCTCGATGCGGTCCTTGGAGATCATCTTCTCCTTGGGGTCCACGCCCATGGCCACCTCGAGGAACTGCTTGTCCAGGAATGGCACGCGGGCTTCGACACCCCACGCAGAGGTCGACTTGTTCGCCCGCAGGCAGTCTGCCAGGTGCAGGTTCTTCACTCTCCTCACGGTCTCCTCATGGAAGGCCTCCTTGGAGGGTGCTGCGTGGAAGTACAGGTATCCACCGAAAATCTCGTCACTGCCCTCGCCACTCAAACCATCTTCACACCCATACCCTTGATCTTCCGGCTGAGCAGGTACATGGGAGTAGAAGCGCGGATGGTAGTAACATCGTAGGTCTCGAGGTGGTAGATGACATCGGACAGCGCATTGATACCATCTTCAATGGTGAAGGTGAAAGCGTGGTGCTTAGTGCCCAGGAACTTAGCAACCTCGAGAGCTGCCTCGGTGTCAGGAGCACCGGGCAGGCCAATGGAAAACGAGTGGAGTTCGGGCAGGGCCGTCACGGTCGACAGCTCGTTAGAGTCATCAATACCAACCAGGCCGCCAGTTCCATTGACATGTCCATTGGCGGCCTTTTGCGATTCCCTCATCCGAAGAGTCTCGCGCTGAGCAATCGCCGCCACCAAGCTGGAGTCCAGACCTCCAGACAGCAGCACGCCGTAGGGAACCTCAGCCATCAATCGCTTGCGGACCGACCTCTCGAGAGTCTCCCGGATCAACTTGTAGTCGACAGGCGCCGATGGAACATTGGTCGGGTCCCACCACTTGGGCTCGAAGTATCTCGTCATCGTATCCGTCTTGGAGTCGTAGACATGCCCAGGGGGGAAAGCAATGATCTTGTCACAGACGGGGTGCAAGCTCTTCAACTCGGAGGCAAAATAAACGGCTCCAGGAGTCTGGGAGGACCATCCCTGATAGAAGCTGGTGACACCAATCGGGTCACGAGCAGCCACAA
This sequence comes from Rasamsonia emersonii CBS 393.64, assembly GCF_000968595.1. NCBI lineage: Eukaryota > Fungi > Ascomycota > Eurotiomycetes > Eurotiales > Trichocomaceae > Rasamsonia > Rasamsonia emersonii. The sequence continues at coordinate 784 of NW_013562775.1, read as the reverse complement.
CACGGTCCTCGTTCTTGTCGTAGAGAACGAAGGAGAACATGCCATCGAGGTGCTTCGGGGCGTCGATGCCATATTTCATGTACTATAACACAATCAACTCGAGCCCTGCGCACACGAAACTTTACATTCACAACGTACCAGCGGAATGATGACTTCACAATCGGAATGTGTCTTGAAGTTGTACGGCTCGCTCAGCGACTTTCTGATAATGCGATGGTTGTAGATTTCACCATTGACCGCCAGGGCGAGGGTTTCGTCATCGTTGACAATGGGCTGAGCACCGGAGTCTGTCATGAGATTGGGTTAAAGTTAGAAGAAAAAACAAAATCCCCTCCCGTCAATCTTATATCATCCAATTCAGGATTGAATATACGCACCCACTCCGACAATGCTCAGACGCTCATGCGCAAGAACTGCGACGAGATCGGCGGTTAGAGCTTCGAGATACTACTGAGAATTAAAAAAAAAAAGTCAATTGAGCTTACTTGTCTGGTTGGCCACGAAGTTTCCGCCTGGAAGAGTAGGGTTTTAGCCGTCAGTAACGAGAGAAAAAACCAAATTGTCCCATATCATTCTCCCGATGACTCACTCCAATCCGGTCCACGATGGCGCAGGCTGTCCCCCTCAACAGTTAGTCCATCTGCTTCAATTCATGGAAGAAAGACGGATATGCTCACAGTTTGGCCATGCGCAAGGCCGTAGGCTTGAATTTCTGCACATCTGGGTGGCTGTTCGTCGATTGTCAGCTCTCCTCTGTCAAGATCTTTTTTTTTCGCGGGGCAGT
>NW_013562776.1:0-5659 GCF_000968595.1 Rasamsonia emersonii CBS 393.64 | reverse complement strand
GGTTGTCTCTTGTTGTAGCTCCTCGACAGCGGGCGTGTCCTGCTGAGGCTCTTCAGCAGTAACCGTCTCGTGGAACTCTTCGACAGTGGGGGTGTCCTGCTGAGGCTCTTCAACTGTAACCGCCTCGTGCTGGGGTTCTTCGAAAGTGGTCGGATCTTGTTGTTGCTCTTCGACTGGGGTCGTGAGTTGTTGCTCTTCAACTGGGGTCGTGATCTGTGGCTCCTCAACAGGCGTTGTGACTTGTGGCTCATCCCCAGGGGCCGGGTCTAGCTGTGGCTCCTCAACCGGAGGGTCGTTCGGTGGATCTTCGAGGATAGCTTTCGCAGCAGTGTCCTCGAGCGGATCTTTGTTCTCCAGATCATCACTTATATGTTGTTCGGGGGGTTCGTGTGTCGTCACCAGCGGGTCCGGCGAGGCTTCTATTTTGGGGGAGGAGGCCACTGGTTCGGCGACCTCAGCCTGGGCCGTTTCATCCTCCACGGCGGGAGGATGTGATTCGACTGGCTCAGGGTCTTTTGGTGACAGAGGGGCATCCTGACCAGTGCTGATTTCCGCGACTTCTGGCGCAGCCTCTGCCGAATCGGGGAGGGGTGTGAGAGGTTCCGGATCCATGGAGCCCTGCTGCTGCTGTGGATCTAAGGACGGGGATGCAGGCTCGGCCGGGGCATTGGGGGTCTTTGAAGAACCCTTCTTGTTGTTCTTCTTCCCCTTATCTTTGCCCTTGTTCTTCTTGGGCCCCATGGTGAGAGAATTGATAAAGGCTGCGGCTGCGGTAGGGTAAGGAAGGGAGAACAATCGCCGGGCCTCTGCCAACGTGTTTCCAGTAACTGAAGCGGACCTCCGACAGTTTTATGGATGTAGAAGGGCTTCAGCCATCAAACGATCGCGATCAGGTTCGTGTGGTCGTAGCAGGGGCCACCATTTGCAGCGCTGCCCAGAAAGAGAGAGAGAAAAAGGATGATGGTAGGAGATGAACCCAATTCAGGTCCAAAAGCAATGCACGTCTTTATGCGGAAGGTTCTCGTCACCAGGCAGAAAGTGTGTCGGGTTCGAGAGAAAAGAAAAGACTGGATTTCGACTGGTCCTGTGGGCGAGAGGGCGCACAAATAGCCAGCATACACGAAGACAACGAGCGGTATAAGAAGCGATGACACAGCAAGCACGCGGACAATTCAGGAAACAGAAGACGTCAACTTTGGGCCGCTGGACATGACATGCAAATGAAAGCGAGCAAAATTATATAGGACCGGAGCGGCGAGCAGATAGGCTATTTCTGGAAAATGAGGTGCGATGCTGGAGGCACTGACGCTGCGCGATGCGCGTCCCACTCAGGAAAGCGACGAGGTTGGGGATGGGGCAGCGGGCGACAACAGACAAGCTCCCACGTCACCGACGGCGGGCCCCAGGCGGGCGAGCCAAAGGGGGCGGAAGCGACGGTGATTTGCTTCTGCAAAAAGAACATCGCCAGTGCGTGGTGCATCCTGCCACCGATTGGGTATCAATTGGTGGTTTGTCAGGTGTCCTGGGCAGCAGCCCCGTCGTCCGGTTCGCAACAACGCGAATGCCCTGCATAGGGGAGCAAACGGTGTGTTTCGGGTGCGTAAATCAGTAAAAACCACGAACTGTGGCGAACCTCGGGTAGTCGAACTCTTTTTTCCCCCTTTCTTTGATGCCCTCCAAAGTTTCTTTTGTTCAACAATGACATGACCGCACGCGAGGACTGGCGGCACGACTGACAGTTGTCAGATGGGGCTCGCGGCGGGTGAGGCTTGACGGGCCGAGCAGAGCCCGACAGGCAGGCAGGCCATGCGGACTTGGCGCGACAACACAGCAACCCGCCACCGTCTTTTTGGCGCGACTAAATTAGATTAGCATGAGGGAGCTAAGGCAGGAGACAAGGCAGCTCCATCGATAACAGTCACGATCTCGAGCTTGCCGCAGCAACGCGAAGTGGCGGGTGACGCATAAGTCCATGACGGGGCATCTGGCGGGGATGGAGCCTCCAGGCCGCGCTCCCAGGCAATGGAGGCCGCTAAAGCGTCAAACTGGTGGCGGGTCGTCCCGTCGCATGGTCCGGGGAGGATCACCGTCGCCAGCGTACATTAGCGCTCGGCGTTGGCCAGGCAAGCAGGTGTGATTCATCGCGCGGTGGAGCGTGCGAGTTGTGTGTCTTCCAAGTTGTCGCCTGACGGCCGCAGAGCGAAGCGCGCTTGTCGTCCGCCGCCGATTGGCTGGCGGAATCGGCCGCCGGTCACGTGCGCAGCCCTGCTTGGCGCAATCCGAACTTCCCTCCAGCAACTCCGTCGAGCAGCATTAAAGAAAGAAAGCACTGCTGGAGGCTGTCTTCCACTCTGCCATTGTCGACTTCCGCCATGTTTCTGGCCAGGCGATCAGTGGCTCCCGCAAGGCAGCAGCTGCTGCGGCGCCAGCAGCCTCGCCGTTTCGACTCGCACGCTGCTCACCACGCTGCGCCCGCGAACGAGTCCTTCGGAGTACGTTGCCTCATCTCCAGCCACACTGTTTTCTACACCGCATGGACGAGGCCAATGGGTCTGTCTGGACTTTGGGAAGCTCAATTCTGACTGACGAACGCTTGCCTCTCACAGCCTAGCTTCTACGTTGCCGTCACGACGTTCGCGACCGGCTACGTCCTGTACCGCATCCACAAGGCCTCGCAGGAGTCCGGCTCCGAGACCTGGCTCTCCAGCCTCATCCGCAAGTGGACGCCGTTGGAGAAGGTCTTCGAGGAGCGCAATGCCATCCGAACGGCGGCCATGGAGAAGGCCGCTGTCGACCGCCACCTGTTCGCCAGTGCTCCGGGCAAGGAGTACATTGACCTGAAGATGCCCGAGTACGAAGTCCTTCCCCTGGGATTGTGATAGTGAAGGAAGGCGTTTCTGACTCTTCGCAGGCTGTTCAATGCCGGCTCCCCCTACAACGTGCCCCCGGGCTCCCAGGCGGATCTGTCCGCGGTTGCGGCCTACTATCATCAGAAGAACAAGGAGATTGAGGAGCAACGGGTGGCTCGGATGAAGGATGGAAAGGTGGTTTCGATCTATGACTAGACTTGTTTCGTGGGCTGGATGTACTGTACATACAAGTCAGGCAGACTCGTCGTTAACAATTTCATTGTCTCGTTCCGTCTACATACACGGAGATGCTCCATTAGGATAGAAGAGGTACTCGCAGTCAAGAGGATGTCTTCTCAAGTCCAATCTCTAGAATCACCCTACCCACACCTTCAGTCTTGACATCAACCCTTTGCTTGACATTGACAATTTCATTTTCCTGCGGCCGCTGATACAGCACATGCAGAAACTCATCAATGCCCCCTCCAACCCCGAAATAGACCTTTTTAGCCGCAATCAGCGCCTTACTCATACTCTTACTCTTACTCATACTGCCATTGCCATTGTTATTGCCATTGCCATTGTCATTGTTCCCAGAAATAGAAACACAAGCGGGGCCCGGCCCAGGCCCAGCAGAACAGGACCTCCGCAGAAGCTCCAGCACCGTCTCCGAAAATGCGGTCAGCGAGGCTGGGGAGTAGATCGTTTCGCTGGCGAGAAGCAGTGTCCTGCAGCTGCATGTGCATGTACATGTACTCCCCGCAGAGGGGCTGGTAATATTTTTATTCTGGCTGGTACTGTTCTGACTGGGGCACTGTTTCAGGGCGTGCTCGCGCGACGTCAGAGCCAGATCCACAAACCGGGGAGACCAGCCGCCAGCAACAAAATCGACTGAGATCCCCCGCCGGACGAGGTCGTTTTGGAACGCGTCTAGAAGGGCCGGATCGACGTCTAGGTCTCCTTCATCCTTTTCGTTTTCGTCTGCGTGCGTCTGTCGGTTTTCGGTTTCCGGTGGATTGTTTCCTGCGTCTTTTTCTTCTGAGGAGGCTGGGCAAGTATTCAATTTCCAGGTCAGCAGTAGATTCGGCAACGTCACCAGACGCAGCACGGTGGCGTTGTAGTCTGCCAGCGTGAAAGAGAACTTGCGTCGCGGCGGAGATGTCGGTGGTGGACGGGCCAGGAGTTGTGCGAAGATGGCGAGGGAGGGCATTGCGGTGCCGCAGCCGAGCTGTTGCAGTCAGCATGGATTCTAACATTGTATGCAATGTAGAATACTCTTTTGATGAGGAAAACCCACCTCAATAACATGGACATCCTCCCCGTCCTCTTCATCATCATCACCAGCCAATGACAATCCCAAAGCATCCACCTCCTCGCCCGAGGCCATCAACCTCGCAAGATCGAGCGCACACTCCCAGGTCTTGAACCCGCCCTCGTAGAAAAAGGGCTTGATATCGCCTTGCTCCAGGCCGGCGATGAGCTCCTCGTGATCGGCCTCATCTTCGTCTTCCGCCATGAGCTGCGCGCGAATGTCGAAGACTTCGCGTCTGCCGAGGCGGAGACTACTCTCTGGCTGGGTGGGAATATTGAGATTGAGCTTGTTGTATGATATCTGTGAGGGGAGAGTGTGTATCTATAGACGTGTAAGTGCCGTATTTTCGGAAATTAGGCATAAACAGGAAGAGAGAGAGAGAGAAGAATATCCATATCATCATCATAAACAGAAATATATAAAAATTATCAACAGATAGATATGTATATATGTAATGTACGTATTACATACCCAATCATCCAACTGATACCTCTCCGCCTCGACCAACTTCGGCAACGACGCGGACGAATCCTTCAAGCTGAGATTGTTCAAGCGAGCAGCGGTCTGGGTCTCGTTCTCGTTCTCATTTTCATTCTCATCGACACCAGTCTCGATGTCGTCTCCTGAGAAGCCGAAACTGAATGTGGATGTCATGGTCGAGACTCGAGTGCAGAAAAAAGGTTTATTAAAAAAAAAAAGGGACGATCAGATGGAAAACGCAGGCACTATGAGAAAAAATAAAATCTATAGTGAAAAAAGAAACTGTGAGGAAAAGAGAGAAAGATAGAAAGAAAGGAATGAATAATGCAGTTCTTGATATGTATAGATGTAGGACTTTATTTAACCGGCCAATGATTGAAGTTTGGAAGTAAAAGTAAAAATTATATAAATTTCCCCTCCTTGGCGGATTTGCAACTAATGATCGGAGTAGATGTTATCTTGTGCAAACGCGGAAGAAACAAAAAGATAACGTCATTAAAAAAGAATTAAATCCCCTAGACAGTTTCCCAATAGCATATATCAAAGAGAAAAAGAACTGTGTATCATAAACAGTGCTAATCTTGTGTCTGCCCTCTCTGCTCTGATGATGCCCGTTTTGTGTGGGGTGGGATGATTGATGACTAAGCCAGTAGTAGTCCTTAACGTAATTCCCAACCGAACCGGACACCCGACCGAGCCGGACACCCCATCCAAAGTCCACGCGTTTAGGATACTGAAGCTATTCAAACAACCACCATGCCACCAAAATCGCGTCTATCGTCTCGAGACTTGGTGGAACAAGAGGGGAGGATCCAACTCGCGATCTCTGCTTTAAAAAACAACGAAATCCCAAGTGTTCGTCGTGCAGCGGAGGTTTTTAATGTGCCTAAATCTACACTTCATGACCGACTGACTGGCCACCATTTTCGAATCGAACAACGTGCCAATGGCCACAGGCTATCTCAAACTCAGGAAGATGCTTTGATACAATGGATACTATCTAGGGATTCACGTGGAG